>NC_065531.1:66039720-66339720 GCF_020184175.1 Aphis gossypii | reverse complement strand
ATATAATTCTATAATAATAAAATACAATATAATATATTAAAACGGACAGACGACGGCCAAGTACAGTGGTCACGCCTTCTTTCCTTGGTTTTTGCCGCGTTCACCTATATCATAAACATATGTGTAGTGTTTGGTGCGTAAAATTATAACACTGACGTACCTATATTCGTACGATTTCAAAGATAACACCTGCGTGCGATGTGGCCTAATATAAAAAAGTGGGTACACAAAAGGTGCATCTGGGTTGTAATCTTGGAAATGGGGAGTGACCCCCGCCCCTTCGCCAGAGTACTATTCTATACTGGCATAATACGACATACATTACAAAGGTATAGACCACCACGGCGCGTACTAAATGCGATATATTTTGAACCGTAAAAATTACTACCGAAATAATAATGTTAACCACAGTTTTCGAGCCACGAGTAATCGTAGAATGGTTTAGAGAATATGCAGAACATCGTACTTATACATAACGTTAGACCATTCCCGCACACGCTAAGATATTATATTTCACACACACACACACACACACACACACACACACACGCATAAATACTCGAATAACGTATTATGACCCTTTACTCTTCATCAACGATATTTGTTTTGTAATAGAAATACAGTTGGAACTGATGGTAGTGTAATCAACGTTTACAGGGGTGACCAATCGATAATTTCCAAGAAACCTTATATTTTGTATACCTTAAACCTATATACAACATGGGAATATTCTAGTGGAAAGGTTAAGATATTTTAATGTACCTATAGCGTGCTTTTCGTCAGATTTATTATTATTATTATTTCAGTTATCAGATGTATATTGTTTATAATGCTATTTACGAGCACTGAGATAGATAAGAATATACTGGAGCGCGGACTATGATGTAAAAACGGGCCGACGTATTTTTCGTTACCCCCACTCCTGTATGGCAAGAAATTGAACTTCCATACCAATAACATTGAAAGACTACACATTTTAACTTGACATAACTCTGGGATAAATTATCGTATTACGTTAACTTTGGTATCAAAATTTTTGTTTTTATGTGTACTTCAAACTTATATTTACAAAATATAAAAATAAAAACTCTTAACAACATTTTTATTAAAAACAAAATTGCCCACGCTGTAGTATAAATAGTATAATACTCATCACGCGATACCATATTACAATTTATATTATTTAATGAAATTAATATTAAAAATATAATTTTAATAATTTTATTATAATGAATCTTGGAAAAAAAAGCCTCGTACCAACTAAATACATTTTTTTTAAATTGTATAATGTACCTTTATATCAACTTAATTATGTAACACTTTTTTTGACATAGGTATTTATAATATATATTATATAAAATATTCGTTTAATAATTTGTAACTACTTTTATATCATAATAATATTTAATAAAATAATACACCAAATATTTTAAATTATAGGTATAAAATATACATTTGAAGTATCTATAAGAGATTAATCATAATAAAAATAACATAAAATAAAATAGATGTCATTTGTATATAGTTTTAAAAAATGTTTAAGGTTGGTAAAAAATTTCATATAATAGAAATAAGTGAAAATAATTATCATAATAAAGGCATTGTTTTCTGATGTTGTGGCTAACTATTAGAAATATTAGACTACTATTAGAAAATCTAATACCTACACTTATCTCATGCATAGTATTCACTATTTTTGTTTTGTGTATTTACTAATAACATGTTTTACATTTTATTAATTATATAAGGTAATTGAGACTTTAAGTTAATTTCCATATAAAAATGGTTTTGTCATGTTCGGCCTTTAAATGTACAAAGAGTTGGAACAAGGAAAGTAAATTAAAATCTATTCAATTCCATAGGTGAATAATATATATTACTATCTAATTATTATATTTTTAATTTAATGTTGATGGTCTTGATAAATATATTTTTAATTTTTTAATTTTTTAATTTAAAATCATGCTGTTTATTGCAATTAATAGGTTCTATAACTATTGTAATAAAATATAAATTAGTATCCAATTAAAATTTAAAACCCTAATTTTAATATCTAGATTCCCACTCAAAAAACCTGAGTTATTACAAAAATAAATAAAAATGTTTAGAGTTTTTATTTTTATTTTTTGTAAATACAAGTTTGAAGTACACATAAAAACAAAAATTTTGATACCAAAGTTAACGTAATACGACCATTTATCCCAGAGTTGTGTCAAGTTAAAATGTGTAGTTTTTCAATGTTATTGGTATGGCAGTTCAATTTCTTGCCATACAGGAGTGGGGGTAACGAAAAATACGTCGGCCCGTTTTTCGTAACATACGAGCATAGGCAAGTCCGCGCTCCAGTATATTCTTATCTATCTCAATGTTTACGAGATAGCCAACGTTATCTTTCACAAAACCTTTCACATACACAGTGACAATGCGACATACGAGTAGGTATATACGATACATAAAAAAAAAAACAATTATTTACGCATCAGATGAACTCATGTATTATAAACATTGTAAATAGATAATATAGATAAATATTGTGAACTATAGATAATTAAATACGCCATATTATATAATATAATATCAATGTATTCGAATGTACTCGAGTAATGTTCAGTAGCATAATATGCTGATGTATGTTATCATGATGGGTATTTAAAATATAATTTTTGTTTAATAAATTAACAATAACAAAAAATTACTAATTAATGACTAAATTTATACCTAGGTACTAAAGAACATTATTATTTCCAAAAATAAAACTAAAACCTCGACTAAAACTGATCTTATGTCCATAATATGTCTTATGTCAACGGTTTAACATAAAATACTCTTACTACCTAGTTTAAGGCAAAATTAAATAGAACTGCAGCTTCACGCCTTTTACTATTTTAACACCACAAGCAAGGTATGCAGCTTATTGAATGTATACATGATAAGTTCATAAATATTTGATATGTGATTTTTGAAATTATCTCAACTATCATATATTTTTTTATGACATTAATATACTTACCTACATTTTGAGATACGTAGTTAACTATATACCTATACATATTAAGACAAAAAGGCCAATAAGATATCATAAGATGCATAGAAAATAATTTTTATTTATATTATAATCGACTTATACTAGAGAGCCTAATATAATAACTTATACGGTTATGACTTTCGTTAATTTTTTTTTTTTTTACATTTATTACGATTTATCATTAGACATGATCGATTATTATGAGCACTACTGAACTAAGAAGAAATAACAAAGCTTAGTATGGTATACACTACAACGTACTCAAACATTATTTCTGTTGTTCCTCAATTATAATATATCAGCAATGAACTTTGTTAATATAGCAATAATAGTGTGTACATAATTCAAGTATATAAGTACAATCGATATCGGCAGTAAACACATTAAAATGTTGGCCATTAAGTGGTGCGTAATATGAGTTATCGGGCTTATCGACCTGCACATTTTTGTAGAGATCAATTAGAATGGCCTAAAAAACACGCACCAATAGCTTATTTGGACGAACGCCCAATTGTGTGCCAAGTGTCTAAAACGAAATCTAAAGAATCTGGTAATGAATTGCACATAATATTATATAATGGATGAAAATATGGAATATAATCTCTTCTCGTCAACCTGTTCACGAGATATTTCCCGTACATAATCTTTTATAGATAGAAACAGATACGTCCAACGCTGCAGAGAACGTTTCTACAAATATAGAAATATGCTTGTTTCTATAATACTTAAATAAATAAATCCACTAATTCCATACTTTGAACTACACCATAATGCCGTAGGTATACAAAATCTCTCATATTTTAATATACTTCTACTAATGTCTAATATTTAACATATTTTATTTTTTTTAAATTAACTGCTATAGTCAACACAAAGAATAGAAATTGACTTGAACTTAAAAATAATATTATCATTTTGTCACTTATAATTGGTTTTTTATTGAGTCGATAGAACCGTTAGTGTTTTACGAACGTAAACTTATAAAGTAAAGATGTTCATTGGTCGTAAACTAGTCCGCCAAAAAGTTCAGCGAAATATAATGAGTAATAACGCCAATGACATTATTAATTAAATTAAAATCAAACATAAAAAAATGTGTTTGCGTTTACGTATACATCGAATACATTGTACCTATTACCTATACGAGTATGATGGGCAACTTTAATCAAAAATCGTAAAATTAAATTAAACTTTTATTATAACAATTGTATTATGGTTATTTATTAGTCTATTATATCAAAAAATCTTAAAATCCTAAAAGTTCATTCAAATTAACTTTTACTACCTATGCGGCTATGCGACGGAAATGTTACTTATTTACTCGTTTTATAATCTGATAATAATAGCAATAATTAATAAAACAATATTACAATAATTAATAACTATGTTTAAATATTAATAATTTACTATAAACACATAAATAAAACCCAAACTATAAAGCTATCGAAATAATTTTTCAATATTGGCTAAATTAAAAAATAAGGAAAACCGGGTATTTTTACGCTAAACCAATTTTCGAAAAAATTGATTTCTTTGTTTTATAATAATTCAAAAACGAATAAAACCGTAGAACTTGAAATGTAAACAAATGTTCACATTATCATTATTTATAACATAGTTTAATTTTCAAAAATGTAGAGCTATTTATACCTATTGTCAATTTAAATTTCTTATATATTTTCTATAAATGCCAATAAAAATATTATTTACTAGGTAAATTTTTTTAAAAATTGAATATAAGATCCTACATAGGTTTTTCTTGTACTTGTATAAAAATATACCTATTAAAAACACATAGGTACAATTTTTTTTTTTTTTTGCTATGAAATTTAATTTTTACAAACTTTGTCATAACCGAAAAATATATAAACTACAGTATTTTGAAGTAAAAAATTCATAAAATCTTCAATTTGCTAGCTAAGATTTGAAAAATATAATAATATTTTAGCAGAAGATTTTAAATTTGCTCAAATACCAACTGAATGGCGTTTTAATAAAATCATAGTCCATATTATATTTTCAATAGTATAAGATTTAAATTCGCAGAAAACAAAAGTTTAGTAGCATGGATATCCGTAAATCAGAAATCCCGTTGTTATCGTGTAACTCGTTTTAAGTATTTCGACAGTGCAATAGCTTCTGGAATCTCAGATTCCACCCGGCATCCGTATAGTACGTTGGACCAATAGATACCACTATATTCTCTCCCGTTAATATAACTATCCCCTCGGTACGTAATTTATATCACGGAACTACCTATGGTGAAGTACTTTTACCAAGATGGGTTAATTCATCTGTAAATTATTTCTAGACGTACAAGACTAAAATCGATCTTTCAATTTTACAATTTTTAGCTTTTAAAGCTTTACGTGTATTTAGTTAAATGAATAATGTTTTTATTTAAAATATTATACACAATTAATAATTTTTAAAATAATAATTATATTAATAAATAATTTATAATGGATATTATATAGGTACCTACAAATTCAGGCCCGGATTAAGCCTTCTGTGGACCCTAGGCACTGGAAAAAATTTAATATCATAACATAGGAACTTTTGAATATTTTTTTTAACTTTGTATAATATTACCATATTCAATTATTATTTACTCGTAAATACTAATTATTATAAATGTATAATTTATTACAATTATTAGATTAGAGTATTTATAATAATAATTTCCTTATCGCATGACATATGCAGCACTTCATCCAAAAATATAACGCTCATCTAAACAATTTGATTATACATTTTCCATTAATAGGCTGATTTTAGATTTTGAATGAAGCGAAAGATTACAATTTTTTTTAAAATTTAGCCATATTTTCGTAGGCCTTAAGCACAGTGCCTTATTGTTAATACGACCCTGCCTACAGTAGTATATTATAAAAAATATATTTGATGCTTTAAAATTATGTAACCAGCAATAAATATTTTAAAAATTAAATTCGGAAATGATCTACATATTAAGTAGTAACGTCACACATTTAAGAGGGAGTGTCAAATAAACAAGCATTATTCAATGGGTCTAATATATTTCTAAATTATATCTCATATAGCCACATCTAACATGTTGCATTCATTAAATACGTAAAAGACGTCTAGAATCAAAATATCTAACATCGTAAATTTTAAGTATAAATATATAACAGTAAAATAACATACTACATTTAGGAATAGCGCAAGCGAATAATTTTATTTCATTATGAATATAACATATCATAGTATTTAAATTATTCGCTTAAATATTTATAATGATAAGAAAGTACATTTAATTAAAATAACATTTCTCAATTATCCCAGTAAATTTAATATAGTTTAATTAATACAACCTATAACGAGTAAGTTAAAAGATCAATAACTTGCAAGTATAAATATAATATTTGTTTTATTCGAGGTTTTATTATTTAGACGTTACATAGATGCATTTTAGAATAACGAACACACAATACAAATCTGTTAGGTATCTGTGTTACATTTTTTAAATATTGGTTTTAAAGTACTTTATTTGGTATTAATCGAAAAATTAACAACTTTAAAGATTTTATTATGTGTATATAATATATATACAAACGTATTACCTAAGTATTTTATTGTATTACAATTTTAAATTCTAAACAATATTTCTTAGTTTTATAAAAATAAAACCAGGAATGTAAAAACATTTTAAATGTATATTAAAGTGTGTTCATTTTAAAATACGCAGGTCATTTTTAGATACGTAGGTATCTAAAAACTATTTTTTTGGATAACAGCAAAAATGCAAAATAACTATAGTATAAATTATAATTTGAAATTTAAATGCTTACTCGAGTAAAAATAAAAATAATTTATAATTTTAATTCTGCGAATCTTGTTGTTCAAAAAAAAAAAAAAAAATGAATGGATTTCCTGTGTTTTGCCGGTAAACGATAACAGACATTTGAAACTTATACCATGTTCTTGCGTCTTACATATTTAGTTAAGTTCGATAGCGCACAATGTACTATAAGTGATTAGACAAAATATAATATTGCATCATAATATTTCAAACGCATGTTTAGTAAAACACTTCAAAATAACTTTTGGTGTCAAACTCAAAAATCGCATTGGCTAATGCCCATAAATTCCACGATCATCTAGTTACTGCCTATTGACAATACTGTACCGCAAATTAAAAGGTATCTCAAAAGTGAAATAAGAAAATCTTAAGTATAATTGGACTTTTTAAAAGTTAAGCAATTTTTAAAACGTCTTGCGACTAATTTTAAAAGGACTTATATCTTTAGCCTAAAAAATACACATTTACAGACATATTTATTATCTGCATACCCATGAGAAGAGGCGGGAAAACAAGAAATACTTGTAATTTTAATCGAACAATACGATAGGTAAACAAATCAATAGGTTCTACAATTATTATATCTAATACATAATAATATAATATAATGTAGGTACATTATTATGTTATTCACCTTGAACACGTGCGTGCGGCAGCCAGAGCTGTGTCAACACTTCTTCGCGATTCTCAGATATAAAAGTAATCGATAGGCACATATTAAGATAGATTATCATTTAATATTCGTACATAATTAGACCCCGGAAAACAATAATAATAATAATTTAACCTAAAGGTGAGGTACCTACCTATCTGATTATTGTAACATTTTTGCAACAACATTTATTGTGATCTATACCAAACGCGGAGAAGAGAACGCGATCCATTATTAAACCAGTCGTCGGATAGACAACTGGACAAAAAAAACGCGTTAGATAGTTTCGAAATCAGAACGCGGCGGCGGGGATTCGAATGAATCGCTAGTAAAAATCTGCCTATAGTCGTAGTCTGTAGGCAGACAACCGCGGTCGAGTACCAAAGGCCTACACGATATTAGATTTTACCTAGGATTAAAGCTTAGATCTCGACAACCACTACCAACGATACCGCAGCACTTTTTAGCACGATTTCTCACGATTCTATACGATATTTCATTACGCAGACGACGATAGAAATACATTTTAGAACGTGTAATAGAGCAATATTATTCTAGTCGGGTTACTTACGATTTCCGGTGCTGTCAGGGATGGTCGTCGACGACGAAATCGAGACGATCGATGTCGATCACACAATGCGAAACGGTCGGTGTTATCGGCGCACACGTGAGAGCGGACAAAACGCGAAAACTATTGATAACGGAACGACGGCGGCGAATTACGCGCGTGTGTCACGGTCGAGCCACCAGCAATGCACTGCATTCCGATCGGACGGGAACTGAGGCGGCGGCGGCGGCGACGGCGGCAAGCAGCGCGACTGACAACCGAGTGGTGGGTAGGAGGCGGGCGGCGGTAAGCACGCACGGAAAACGCGGGCGCAAACGTGCGCGCGCACACTTGAGCGCGGTCGGCGGGCGCGGGGAAGTGCGTGTCGTGGTTATTGGGTGGCGGTCACGGGGGGTGCGAGGGGAGGGAAGGGCGGTTAGCGTGGCGGGCGACTGATTCAGTGTTGCCAACGGCGCACCGCCAAAACACCGGGCGTCTCGTCGGCGCGCAACGGACGGACGAACGGACCACATATGACATATTATTATTATTATTATTATTATTATTATTATTATAAAGTTCTCTTGTCCTCGGCGCCCCGTCGCCCGATTGACGGACAGATGTAGCAATTTTTTTTACACCCCTCCGGGAGACATCCAAACTCGCGCGTTTCTTGGATAGATAATATATATATACATTTTTTTTTCTTCCCTAACGGCGATCGTCTATACGCTGCTAGTCCGCTTTTCTGCGATCTTTAGCGCCGTAAATTAATAAATCGTACTGACACCGGACGACGAGCGGTTACTATACCTACTTACGACTAAACAGTTGTAGGTAACTACACAGCACCTACCCATATGGTCACAGACTAAAATACTTGATGTGTAACACATGCACAAAATGCAAGTGCATGTGTATCGTATAGTCGTGGTACAAAGAACACCAACATCTGTAAATATTATAATATGTGTAAAGGTAATACACTAATAATAATGTGTATTGACCGTCCAGATCGTTAATATTATATACATATTATAATAGCCCGCAACTCACCGCACCGAGGATATCATTTTATCGGCAAAGTTAGAGTATTCTATATAATAAAAATAAATTAAACTTATTAAAGCTATATTTCCTAATAATACGATATTCCGAGTCGTGGTAGAACAAGTTTAATTTGAAAAAATAAACATGACTTCAGATGCACTAATAAAATTGTTTATTTAGATATAAAAATACAAATAGTATTAATTGGGTGTATACAGTTAAACACGTTAATAATTATGTTATATAATAAGTTACGAATGATACTATAAATAGCCAATAGGTATGCTACTTATATATTAGATATTACATTTTATACATTATACATAATATATTTGTATTCTACAATATACCATAGTCTATAACGCATTTAGGGTAAAATCATGAAGTTTGCTATCAACTTTTTATTTAAATTTGTTCGTTATAAACTTATATAACAGAACTTTTCAGTCCACTTTCACTTATAGATCTATGCTATGGATAAAACATACCTGCTCACCGTTTTTACTACCCATAGTTATTTACAAAACTCCATTCGATAAAAAATTCACTTATTTTAGCCAAACAACGTTGCCCTTAATATCTATAGTCAAACTACTGAAAATCTGTTATTTCCTTTATTGTATAATTTAATCACCAATTTTAATTACTTGAATAGATGAATATTAAAATAGGTATGTTTATTAAAATGTTAACTAGTTTGTCAATGAAAATTATTTTTCAACTCTCAGATTTAAAATGTTTAAAACTAAAAAGTTAACTAGAAAAATGTTTATCGGTAAAAAATAATAATAACTATACAATCTAAATATTATAATAACTTGCTTATAGATATAAAAAAATTCCATGATTACGTTTTCAAAGTAAAAAGTTATAAGATGTTGGAAATACTAAAAAAAAAATGTTTTTTTTTCGTGAATTGTTTTATTTTTATTTTTTATAGTTATTAGAACAATTCTTACAAATATAAACTATAATTATAAATAAAAAACTCATAGTAATGTATCATAATATCATATTATTATAAAATGTTGGAATGATTCTCATCGAATAAAATATATAATGTTATGAATTGTTTGGAATTTTATATCTATATTCAATAATATTTTTTTCTTATCTTCTAGTAAGGTTTTATTTTGGTTAATTCGTGTTTACATTAATTGTAATCTGTAACATTTTTAAAATTATCATTGTTTTTAACTAAGATTTGGCTTGATTAACAGACAACAATACTACGTTTAACAATTTAACTACATTTTTAATGTAACTCCAACATTGCATATTGACCGTGATTTCTGATTACTAAATTGTATGTAATATAGGTATTACTTTATTGTTGCAGCTACTATCGAACTGCAAGTAACACAATTATTTTGTTAAAATCTTTTTAATTATTTCTTTCCGTCATATTTATTGAATGCAAGTATAATAATTTGAGTACCTACTGTGATATTGATGTATATAGTCTAAAATGTATAAATACGCAATACGCCAATGATCTTCGAGTATTAAAGAAGTCAAGAAAAACATTATAATTATTATGAATTACATTTTTTGTGTTCAATTTAGGTATCGTTTTGAGTTAAATACCTACTTATTAATGAAACAATTGAAACAAAAGTTTTGATTACAAAAATATTATATAGATTTATGCATAGGTAATATGTTTTATGTAGATAAGGACATATAGTCAATTAATAATTATAAATATACTCGTAGGTTACTTTGTTTAATTTTATTTAATTTAGTGTATATAATAATTATATAAAACAATAATTTAGGTAACTTTAGTATTATATAATATTTTACTATTATTTAGGTAGGTGAATATAAATAGTAGTCCTCTTATCTATACATATGAATATATCCACTCATTAATATGTAGGAGCCTATTGGATAAAAGATTAACTTAAATATCATAAAAATAACTGATTAAAAGTTAAATACTTGTTTGAATTTATTAGTTTTATTTATATAATATTTATACTTAACAATTGTAATATAATATAAACTATATTATGACATTATGTATATAATTAAGTTTATAAATCATTGTTTGTACCTATATTTTTTTATTTCAAAAACAAAATATATTAATAATAGTTCCACAAACTTTAATTTACTATAAGTACGTTTTTATTCACAAAACTCCAATTTTAAAAACGTTTTACCAAACCAAATAGCTATTTAAAGTTTTACAAGAAAGTTGAAAGGACGTGGTAAAAAGATTTGTCATACTATATATCTGCCTATTTTAATCTTTTTTTTTTTTTGTATAAACTTTTAATTGGTTTTAGTCATGCTTTGAAAATGTTTGATCAGGTATATAAATTATAAAGTATGTAAAAATTTTTCTAGAAAATTTGTTTTTTAAAATAGAATTTTAAACAAATTTTTTATAACTGTATATAAAATATTTCAATTTTGCTATTGCCTGTAACAAGTTAAATACCTAAATAACTAATTTTAAATATTATACAATAATCTAGATAGTTTTTATTATTTGTGGTACAATAATTATATATTTAATATTATTAAAAATAATACTAACCAAATTAATGTGGATATGATTCAATTTGAATATTAATTTTAAAAATACATTTGAGTATGTACACGACCAGTGGCGTAGCCAGCGGGTAAGACTGGTAGGGTCGGGCCTACCCGCTTTTCTCCAAAAATGAATGTTTTATATCATGTTTTTTTATTTAATAAAAATATTCATTGATAATCCTAATTACATCAAAATATCGGGCCTACCCAAGGAAAAGTGTCTAGCTACTCCACTGTATACGACCACATTCTACTAGCTGGATTGCAGCTTAAAATATTACATTAATGGATCCCGTATTAAAAACAATACTGCACTATATAGATGTTTATAATTTGTTTGAAACGATGTATAACTAACTGATTTAACAAACAGCATTTAATGGTTTGTATAAATATAAGAAATGGTACATCATATAATAGGATATAATTAATATTTTATCCAGAGCCCAGACTCTAATCGGCCAAATCGAAAATATAATTTTATATGACTGGACCCATTTTTAATAAAATAATTTATTAACTCATACACGCAATTCGGACAAAATTTAAAACTGTATTTATTTTTAAACCAAAATCAAATATATCCCATGTATATCATAAGTACATATAATAAATATTAATAATAATGTAAATAAGTAATAAAAAAATAAAAACACCTATAAATTTTGATTTGAATAATAATAATTAATATACCTAAGAAAAATATTATTAATAATTCATTGTTCATTAGTATAAATAAGATATTTTGTAATGAAGAATAGCATTTTTTATTTTTGTATAACTTTTACTAATTTCTCGTAGGTGCTTATATCTGTTTTGTTTAATTTAGGGCTTTAAGCTTCTACATTTCTCGTTTTAGTTCCTACTTTCTAAATTATACTAAACACATTTTTATAAGAATAGTAGGTAAACCGTGATCCTTCAGAAACATACTGTATTAAATGAAAACAAAAATTAAATTAAATAATAATATTATAAATTATAAATATACCTATATAAGATACATAAAGGTAGTTATTTAAATTAATAATTGGAGTTTATAATTTCGCAAGTATCTACTATCTAGTCAGTATGGACTTTTTTACTGTAGGTATAGGTATATTCTAGAATGAAATTATATGGAAGACAATATTGATTTTCGTAGAAAATATAATGTCATTAGTTCATTATACTATACATAAAAATAAATTAAACATAATGATTTTTATTCATTGAATGAAATTATGTGGTTGTTATTAAGTCGATATATTATACACATCAAACAATAATTTCAATTTCATGTTCTGACTTGGTAATTTAATAGTGATAAAAAAAAATGCTGACTACCAAAGTGTCTTCTGCAGAAATGCCGTTTTATCCACTTTCCATTTAAACTGTATATGTATAGCATTATACAATATAGACAATATACTTATAGTGCATATACTAAGATTATATTATATAGCGTGTAAGACTCATATCTGTATTATTGTATCATATTAGAGAAAAATATTATAACATAATGCGATAATTTTATGATTAAAACCTATAACTTAAAAATATTTTCATTTATAAGTATTTGATAATTTACTAATCCGTTCGTGATAAAATAAAATAAAAATTAGCTAAACAATATAATATTATACTGTATTATTGTAGATTATAGGTACCTATAACTATCGAAGAATAATCCTTATTCGTTATCTATACAGTAAACATATAGTACAATATAATATATTACAATTTATAATATATATTAATGTTTTTAAACTACTTATTAGTAATAAGTCATTTCAAAGTTGTACCTATATTATTATTTATTTATTTATATTGAATACGGGATGATCCCAATTTTATTGATTTTTTTGACAATAAGTCATTAGAAAAAATATATTATTATTTTAATTACTATATTTTTAATTTAACTTTCAATGAAACTCTTTATTAATTACTCCTACTATACTATTACTGCTATTTCTCTAAGGTTAGATATATCTATTTTGAAACCGATAATACGCAGTAAGTAAATTAATTTCTATACCTGTATAATTTCGTTAAACCACAACTTGTCATCTTGAAATAAATTATTAATGCCTTTCTGAAGCAGCTCTAATGGATATATCTAATTGTTTACCATACTTTTTTTTTTATGACAATTTCTATTTATCTTAATCATTTTAATAGAAAATATACAATTATTACAAAAATATTTCCCCATTTTTCTATAACTTTTCTTCAAACTATTTAAAAATTATATTTATTTTATTTTTATTTTAATTATCGCATAAAAACACAGCATAATATTATTCCTCCTTTCGTTTTTGCAAAATAAAATATAATAATGAAATAAATAGTATAAATTTAATAGATTTTAGTTTATTGGTCCCATTGAATTTTATGAATCTTTTATAAATTATATTGATACTATCAATTTAAATATATTGGTATATATGCGTTGTACTTATTTAAAATTGTATGAATATTTTTATTTATACCTACTTACATTTAATAGAAAATGTGTTATTACTTATTAGTATTATTTGACATTATCTATTTAATTATGAACTATTTTAATTACGTTTTTTTAAATATAAAAGTTATATTACAAATAAAAAAGTCAGAAAAATGTATCTGTATTCTATGTAGAGAAGAAATTTTAAAATTGCTATTATTTTAAACTTCAGAAAAATAATTTATCGATGCCATGATTGTTTTTAAAATATTTTGTAAAATAATTTTTAAAAATATGGTTAATACATATAATCAAGTGTTTATTTAAATAAGATCTTGATTGTTTATATATAGCTGGTGCGTAGGTAAAAATATTAAATAGTTACTATAGAAATCAATAGTTGAATAATTGCATGCTTTTAAATTTAAAATCATCCACCTGAATAACACTTAACACTATATTTATCCTAAATTTTCTAAACTACAAACTATTTTTAGTTAATTAAGGTTATGCGTAGAATATTATATACATTATACATTTATACGTATACATTTAACTACACAAAATTCATTGCTATATTATATGAACAAAATACGAATTTACTCGTATAACCTACCTACTAGTATTATATATTTATTTTTATTTTTATGATATAAAACTACATTTTTAAAGCTTTTATCCATTACAAAATACCTCTGTATTTCCTTAATCGCCATGTAAAATATTTAAAGGTGCAGTTCTCTCAGTCCCTCAACACAACAAGGGAGAGGTCATTTATTCACTATGCTTCTTCAATTCACGTTCCTCAATCTTCTTGTTTTTTTTTTTTTTAGCTACTTCTATACTTTTATCAACATATTTTTGTGATATTATATACATATCACGTATAGAATTTAATGTAAATAATAGGTTATCAGTTTATCACATACATATTTTAAAAAGTTAAAGTTTACCTCTTTTGTCAATTATAAAAAGAAAATAGTTTTCACGAATTTAACAAGTTATATTTGTTATTATATTTTACACACAAGCATTATCTTTGTGCCTATGTGCTATGGCTTATTTGTTAAAAGATGCAATTATTTGATTTTTATAATAAAAGTATTTCCACGTCATATTTTAGGTTAATAAAATTAATTACTCAGATAGCAAAGTACGAGTACAACAAGTAAATAATTTATTTTTATGTATTTTATGTATTTTGTGTATTAAGATAGTTTATGCTTTTGAACTTAAAACAAATCTAGGAAAGTTGTTCTACTGTAATAATTTACCTTTTGAAGTAGGACACTTTGTAATAAATGTTATATTTGAATTCAATTTTAAATCATTGTGCTTATAGACACGAAAAACGATTGCCGTATTTGCCTATATTTCTAAAGATAATATTTTTTGATATTTTACAGATTATAATATATAAGTATATATATAGATATATATTCATGTAAATTATAAGATATGTTGAACTAATTTTTGATAACAGCAAATCATATCATATATGTTATAGGTAAGGTAATTATTATTAAAATATTTCTTATACATACCTAACTATACTATTTACTATTATTAACTTGTAAGTCAATTGTCAATATTTATGTGCCGTAAAACAGTGTGAATAAATTTGTATAAGTAATAATAAAATAACTCATATTTCAAAATAAGAACCCACCATATAAAATTCCAACAGATTTTTCTAGATTTTTGGTATAAATAATTTTCATTTACTGGAGTCGAAGTAAATTTAATTGAAAAATTCTTTTCAGAATTGTGTTATATTGTAATAATTAGTGCAGTTATTTTACGAATTTTATACACATATTTTTGTTCGTACTATAATTATTAACCGTATACAAGTCAGCATAAATTGAACTGTTGTATACTTATATAGTGGCACAAATAATATATAATAGTATAAATTACAATTTTTAAACTAAATAAAGTATAAATTCATCACAGAGTAAAATTAAAAAAAACGTACATGATACTTTTAATTTTGATTTATTACAAACTATTTAAATAATTTAGGTTTAAAATATTATCATATTATATTACACAGAAAGAATTATTTAATTTTTCTTTACTTTTTATTATTTAATGGAGATTTATTTTCAATAAAACTTTATTATAAATACGTTATCAACTTATAAAATGTTATATGAATTATGAATAAATTAATGATGTATACATTTTAACAAATTTCAATTTGAACAATAATATGATGCATTTGACTTATTGCAGTTATAAATAATGGTTACTTGAGTTACATTACTTTACTGTAGATTATGCATGTCTAGTGCCTACTATAAATTTGATATCTGTATAAGTCATAAGAGCACATACAATGTGCATCGGAATTCAGCATTATAATATATTGGCATATAAATTTCCATATTAAATGTGTGTACCTATATGTGATTGCTTATGGATTTATGAGCCTGAGAATTTAATAAAGCTTTGAATAAGTTTAAGATATTAATATTCTAAATACACATGGCACAAAAACATCTTATAATATTTATTGATACCTATAACTTATAAGTAGTTTAATACTAAAAAAAATAACTACAGCTACAGCAACTAAAGTAGGTACCTATTTGGTATTTATATAATATTCTAATTTATAACAATTTCTATTAATTTTAATTTTCGTTATTTTTAAATTTCTATCTTATTTTAGAATAAACTATTGATAAATATAAAAATTTAATTAAAAAAAAATAAAAGCAAAGCTTTAATATATAATATTTAATTGCTATTTTGGTATTATAGTTATGATTTATGAGTCTTAATTAATATCATCTTATAATTCGCCAATTAAAGATTTTTGAAAACTGAGAACACATAATATGAATTCATTTATCTTTGAATTTAAGTTTTTTATGAAAATACTTTCATAATAATCTATATCTTTATTAATGTATAATTATTAATTTATTCTAGTTTATCAATGTTACATTGTTACGTATTCAATGTATCATGTTACAATGTTTAATATAGGTATAAACAAATCTTTAAAAACCTATTAGGTATAAAACTTTACTAAATACTTTTTTTTTTTTTTTTACTAAAACAAAGTCCATATTAATCGATTTTTCCGAGAATTTTTCAAAAAAGAGTAGACTATTGATATTATTTCTTAATGAACAGTGTTATTTTCTAAGTGCAATTTAAGTAAAATAAAATTATATGAATAGATATATTTTGATTCAAAAATCAAAACTATTTATATAAATATAAAGAGTAAATTGATTTTGCTAAAATATTACAATTTATTCTTCTAAAGAATTAAAAATTTCTTTGTTTTAAAAATAAAACAAACATTTATATTTTAGTGTAAGCAAAAGATTTATTCACTTACTTTGAAAAATTCTTGTTGTCATATTTTGAATAAGTAATAGAAGTCGCATATAGTATATAATATAAATAGCTATAAGTAGGCACAATATTAAAATGCTAAAATAGATGATCTGGATTCTGAAGGGTTTTTTTCTGGGTATCCACTGGAGACCAACATTACGCATAAAATGTCATATAAAAAAAAAAAAAAATACAAAAATATTATGATCTTTTAAAGTCATGCATTTTTTGTTACCATTTACTAGGTTCAAAAACTTATAGTTATTCTTGTATTTCAATTTTTCGTTTATTAAGCTTTAATTAAAGCTTATTTAAATGTTTAAAGACTTATTAGGAGTATATTTGTAATAAATATTGTAGTCCGTAAAAAGTGATTTATAGGACATAAATACACGATAATTAAGTAGATATATTGTGTTTTTATTATAAAACTTAGTGTTTATATTTTTTTAAAATAATTACTCGTTATAGTTAACCTAACCTTTTCATTGTGGAAAAATTACGAAGAAAAAAAACTACGCTGTGAAACGTCGTTTGTTTTTTTTTTTTTTTAATAAATCTTAAAACATAATTAAAAACAAGGAAATAAAAAATCATTTAATACTTAAACATAATAATATATTATATGGTAATAGCGTAACTATTAAACGTAATGATAAATTATATTACAACCTACGCGTATAATTTGCTGTTTTGTATACGTATAGCAATGTTTCGTGATGTAATTGCGCACGATAACAAACTGCTGTGTATCATGAGGTGTTTGAATGCGCTCTGTCCGTTCGGTCGATCGCCGACGGTTTACTACCGCAAACTCGATTCACCTGTCGCGCGTTCGACCGGCTTCTCGTACCAGGGCTTCATCCGATTTTTACCGCTTACCTGTGCCGCCGTCGTTTGCCACCTTCGTTGCCACCGTCGATGCCGCCGCCGGGTCACCTGCCTGTACACCTGTGCGCATGTTTGGCGTCTGCAACTACCAGGAGTGTATCCATACGACCTTTGAGAATGCTCACACAGTGCACATAACAATATTATTATTATTATTATCATCGTTGTTTTCAATTATCTAACTTGAACAGTGATGAATTTAACCTACATTAAGATATAAGATAATTAGACGGGTGATGTATAAAAGAAAATAATATTGTTTACAATTTTTGCCTTGAGATTACTATACTAAAATATGAAAAAATAAAAATGTCGCTTCCGTGTTTTTGTCAGCAAGTGCGTGTTGGAGCGATGCTGGGTAGATTATCTATGGTGTGTTTTGGACATTCGGTCACAACTAGATCGGATATAAAGTTTTCCTCGTATGTGATGTCGCATTTAGGGGCCGATTCTTTGTATATTAATCATTTTGATGATGGTGGTAAATTATTAAACTAATTTATATAGGTACCTATGTATGATTTGTATGATTGATAAAAATAAAAATATTTGTAATTAATATGTTATATTATACGTGTTACTTATATTATTTACAATTTTTAATGTTTATGTAGTCATAATGATTGTGTATAATCAATGATGTAAGTTATACTTTATAAAACTATCATTTTTCACAGTCAAAAGTCAAATACTAAAAATGTTAAATTGTATAATATTTGATTAAACTGGTGTAGTATAAGGTGTAAAAGATGTACTGGTGTATTATAGTAAAATTTTTATTTCTAATATTAATTATTATCAGTATTTATAACTAAATTAAATAGGATAAAATGAAAAATATTAATAAATACCTATCTAGTTATTTATATACTTAAAGAATCACTAGAAAAATATTAAATATACTAAATACTAATTGAAATTATTTCTGAAATATAAATATTTTATATAATGATTATCAATGCTCAAGATGGTTTGAAATTATTGGCGTTCATTCAAGGTGTAAAAAGAAATTTGGCTTAGAGTCAAATTATCAGACATATTTAATCAGTTTGTTTACGATAGGTATTATAATTTATAAGTGTCTTAGCCTATCTAACGCCGTTACTTATGCCTGCGTGACTGTGTCTAACAAATACACTGCAGTTTGCAGCACTTGTCTTTCATAAAGTCAATAATATTGATGTTTATTAAATCTACAGTATAACAGAGACCTGACAAATAAAAATTCAAAATGAATACAAGTTAAACGTACAAAAAAAAATACAATACAAATTACTCATAAATGAAAATCGGTACTGGTCTGTTATCGCCCCGCCACGGGAACGAAAAATTTTATCTATTTTATATCTTTTATAAAAATATTAATTATTTTATAATAAAATTTTATATTTTATAAAATTATTTAATTTTAATATTTTAATATTAAATCTAATAATATTTTAAAAAGACATTAATTTTCAAATGAACAAACCATAAACATTTTTTCTGAAAATTAGATAAACAAATTGGGTAAATTTAGAGTTTTTCCAAAAAAATATACCTAATCATTTTTTTTTAATTTAATTTTATGTATTAAAAAATAAAAATTAAATATTGTAATTATAGAACAAGTGTTTATAAATTATATATATATATAAAAAATAGTATAAAATATTTATTTGAATTAAAATTATATCATATAATAAAGTATCTAACCAATGTATGTACTAATATAATAAAATGTATAAAAAAGATCTATTAATAGGCATCAAGTAGTTTAAAGTTGTTTAATATGTAATCAATTGTATTATTTTTATTTAAAAATGTCAGGTATTTTAGGGTACAAAATTATTATAGAGAATATATTATTTTTTACCAAAACAACAAAAAATAAAGATAAACGACAGTGTCGCATCGTCAATTGCTATGTACTGAATTGAATTTGGTGTCTTGAGAACGTGTATGTATAGTATATAGTCCCATACACATTTTCCGATGTAATCTTATTTTGTAGGTACACACTTTTTACGTAAGTGTTTTCTCTAAAACAACATAGTTCCACAATGACACGAATGTCTCCAAGTTCTTTACGGATTTCAGTGTATATAAATAAAAATATGTTTTTGAAAAAATATATTTATTTTTTTTTAATTTTTGTATATTTTATACATTTGTTTAATAATTAAAATATGTAATATTAAAAACTGTGTAAGTATATTGAGTAATTATTTTAATAGTATAAACACTTAATATCTCGAAAATCTTTTTTAAAATAATGAGTAGGTATTCTGATTAAAGAATTTGTCTGTACTTAATCTAAAAAAGAGGAGATTGAAAGAGTATAGATAGAAATTTAATTATTAATTTACTGGTAGTTTATTTATAAAATTTAATATTTTATAGTTGTTTGTCAATTTATAATATTTTTGAGAATGATGTGATATTTTAAAAATCTCATAATATGTATGATAATGGCATTCATTCGATTTTTTAAATAGGTTTTAATTATAATTTCCATTACTATCTACTATGGCTACTATTATTATTATTATTCTATTGAAAATTATGGGAAATAAAGATAGATTATAGTTTATAATTTTTATCTATGTTATATTAGTTTTTAATTTTAAGTTTATAAAATAAACATTATTTGTTATTTTTGTTTATCTTTCAATACTATTTATAAAAATAAACTAATAATATTATTTTTATATAACTGTAAATAATCAATTATTTCCTTCATTTTGTAAAATATTTAACTACCAACTTCACAAATTAATAGGTATTGACTTAACATGAAATAATATTAAATTAAGCCAATTTTCTAATTTTTATGTCTAATAAAGGCTTTTAATATAACAGGCTATGCTATTTTAGTTTAAACAAATAATAATATCAAATAACAGAAACCATAATAAAGACACTTTTTAAATAAAAATTCTTTAACAATTACAATAAAAGTAGTAAGTTGATTAATTAGGTACTTAATATTTCTGTAAATAATTGAATAATAGGTATGTGTAGCCTGTTGCCTGTATGATTTTTCCATGTGTGGTAAAAACATGGCAAATGAAACTAAAACATATTTTAACATTTAACTGTAAGAGTTATAATTTGAAAAACGTGATATTAATATTATAATGTATAATATAATATTAACAAGCACAGTATTATAGTTAGAATTTAAAATCAAAAAAACATTTTGAGCTATATTTATAACTTATCTTAAACCATAACTTCTCTGTTCAGCATTATTTTCTTATACTATTATCGTAAGTAAATTAAAATATGATGATTTATTTATTTTGGAAATGTATTTATTTTAATAAGTGCATACCAAGATTAGGTAATAAAAATGTTATTAAAAAAATAAAAACTACACAATTAGAATGATATACAAGATTATTCACTATACATACTTGATATGGTATGCTCATTTTCATTGATTCCTTTAATAATTAATGAATTAAAACTCAAACTAGGATTCTTGAGTGCGATCTTGTTCTAAAAAATACATAGTATTCGTAAATCAAAAAGATATACGCACACAATCGTATCACGTCTATCACACTTCTATAATAATATACTCATTATATTTTTATAATATTGTGTACAAATCGTCCGAACATAATTATTATTATAGTACTATAGAATAAATATTTCGCATATTTTATATAACATTTTAATGTAAATCCAATATTATAAGAATTATAAATACCATCTCCTGAATTATTATTTGTCTATCTATATTAGCTTCAATGATTTAGGTACTAATCGTTTAAATTTTCAAATGGACTCAACAACAACTTTAAATATTGTCACATAGAAAATTTCATTTGAAAAATAAGTTTGTATCGCCAGATGAGACTTTTCAAAGGCATGCACAACTAAATAAGTATTTAAAAATATATGATGTTTATAAATGTTCAAAATTTGAATAATTATACTATTAATGAAGCAAAGAGGATAAACAATGAATACGCTTATTGAGTAACTCTGGTATATTCATATATTATAATCGAACCGACAACGAGATCCTACTTAATTGATGTATAATTCATATATCTAGGTATTTATTATGAAGAACATTTATATTAGTAAGTGTCTATTTAACCAATAATCGGTGTTACTAACTAAACATCATATCGTATATTTCTATAAACAAAGGTTTAATTGGAGCGTAAATATTGAGTACTTAGACATCTAGTTACTCTTTGTTATTCTACTTAACAGAATATATTCACCTTTGTGCATATATTATTACAAGTTTCAAATAGTAATTACTATACTAATTAGTACTTATAGTATAGAGTACATAATATATTTCAATAGAAAATAGATAGAAATTATTTTGAGTCAGCTTTGAGCATTAATGTATTATTAGTTGGCACTTAATACCCTACTCCTGTTAGTCCCCGGAAATAAATATTATTTAAGCACCTCGTTTTCAACCCGTAAGTAAGTTTAATCCTATTATACCAATGATATTTATTTATTGTTTACGAGTATAAAATATAAATAAATAAGCATAAATATATTTGTTTGTATATTTTTATTTTTATTTGATGAAACATTGTCATCATTATTTGTTCGAAGGTATACCATAAATATTTGGAAAGTAGATACACGTTGAATCCGGGGTTACTTTTAAGGACAGTAAAGGCGATTCGATCACGTATTTATGAAACTAAATGATTAAAATGCACATAATAGGTAATACGTTTTGAAGATGTCTAAAACACATTTCCTGTACGGATCTTTTGACGTAGGTATAAGTACCTTAAAAAAAATATTATATCATTATTGTTTACATTGGGCACATGACGAGGGATTCAAACGCCGTTTTATTATAAATATCTACCCATCAATCATTTCGCACAAACACACACACTGGACAGATAGCACATTGCTACGACCGCATGGTCGTAAATCAAAATCATTCGGCAAAACTTTTGCAATTTTATATCAAGTAAACGATTTGTATTTATATTTAGCTATTTTTATTTTACACATAAGTAGATTATGTTGATTTCAAACAAATTCGTGTGATCACGTTACAGATATTTATATTTTGTGCGAGCAGAGGTATATACTCGTATTATTTATATGCACACATAGGATTCTAAATTTAATAATAATAATACATTCTGGCACAATTCTTCTTTTAATGTGGCATATGAACTTTTAAAATTCATTGCTAGTACCTATACCTATTGTACTTAAACCTTTTAGCTATTTAACTTGGTTATAATACGGTTCGTATAATATATTGAGTATAAAATAATTGTGCATAAAAAAACCTGAGTCACTCCGTTGTAAGTATATTAGTTGTCAAGTGTACCTACTTCGTTAGGTTAGTAGGTCACTGCTATTATGGATGATGTGTAAAATTTGAATTCAATGATAAATCATCGTTCGATGTAAAACGATACTGAACGGAAATGGTCATATTTCATAAATGTATTATATAACTATAAAATAATTCACAATTTTATTTTATATGTTTTCGATATATTTTAGTTGCTGCTAGAACAATTTGTGATGAATTTTATATTCAATTGTCAAGCTTATCCCAAACAAAAATTTTATCTTGTATTGCTACATAATAAGATGAATAAGAGCTAAAAAAAAAAATGGTATTATTGTATTATGTAGTTTGCGTTATGTTTCTTTTATGACCAACATATTTTAATGAAGTTTCATAAGTTCTCAAAAAAACGCTTACATAATATTATGTAAGTTCAGAAAAAAAATCGTTCAGGAAAATTACCTTTTCATATTTTAGGTACCTACCTATAATATGCTAATTGCGCTCAAACCATTAATGTCAATGGACCAGTTGGCAGTTTTGCTCGATCAATTTCAATATTGATATTAATAACTCTTGGTAATATAATTTAAATAAAAAAAAATATATATATTTAATTTTAATATAGATGTATAGATATTTATATTTTATGAATGATAATTCAATGCTGATGAAATGAGGTTGAACAAAAACTTATTTTTCATAACTGTTGGAGTTAAAAATGGAATAGAATTTAAATTTTATTTTTTTGTGTAGGTTGAATATGATACATACTGGTGAATATTTTCTAGTGTAAAAGCTTATATATGAAACATTTTTTACTGGTATATCTCGTGTGGAAACTTACTTAATTAATTTTAATAATCCATAGGCTGTGTGCTATTGTGTTGTATTATTATTTTAACGAATACCTATACGAACATACAATTTGTTAAAAATATTATTATGGAACTCTATAATTACATTATATTGAAAATGTATATTTTAAGTTTGACATTGAACTTTTTCAAACCACATTAATTTGTGCGACAATGATGACTGGGTATGTTTAATAGTCAAACTATGGAGTATGGAGTCAATTATTGATTTCATACAACTGATATTATGACAATCAATTTTAAAAACCAGTGCATAATATTTGTATCCTCTTAATGGGTTTTTTTTATGTTTTACAATATATATTATCATGTTATTATATTTGATTTGCTTCGTGTAATACGGATATGATTATTATATTAAAATAATGGACTATAAGTACATATTATACTTTTTTGTATGATTTCAACATTTATTTATTCTCTATAATAATGATATAAGCTTAGTATTAAAATATTTTCAAATTACATATTATATTTAATTACTTTCAAATACTTGTAAAAAATTACTTTTAAAATAATTTACATTTTTATCTTTACTAAAGTTTTTAATAATCGCTAAATACAATGATTAATTACTAGTATAACATATTTTAAAAATTAGATATGATATTAGACTATGGTATTTCAGATTTCTTTAATGCATTATTCAATAAATAATTAAAACAATAATGAATAAATTCTAATGATTGTAATGTACAGTCTACAAAAGCAACCGACTAGTAATCCCTACTCTTCCAAAAATAAAACAATAACTTTATTTATCAGGAATAAAAAAAAAAAAGACGAATTCATATATAATTGTCAAAGGATCAAAAGTTTTGTAAAAGAAACCAGTGACGTTTTTATGATCTATGCGTACAGTATACATGCATAAGGAATATGAGGAATATGAAAACGTATATGCAGTCGACAGTCATGTGCGACGTTGAGAAAGATGGACTATTTCAACTAATAATAGCCATCGATAAATTTAGCGTATAAAATAAATTATCGCTAAATCTACCGTATCTAACAAATACTAATACAAATATAAACATGATAGAATTCAACCTATGCTTAGAAATTGATCCACTTGTATCTTTTGCTTTATTCATTATTAGGATGGTTTTTGTACAATCAGTTATAAAATATAATTAAATTCAAATCAAATAAATCGATGAGAGTTAGTTACCTATTCAATGGCAAGGTATACCTACATTCGAATCAAATTATTATTATACAGCAAAAGTTAGTTCTGTAGTTTTTATTTTTTAGTGCATAGTTCGTAAAACTCTCTTTGTATGGCTTATTAGTCATTACCCTGACTACGAGATATCCGATTTAAAATAATATGTTCTTATGGTAATACAATGATAATAAATAATAGTAATAACGCTTACGAGAGGGCTCGCAGAAAAGCGTGTACCTATCTAAAAAAAAAAAAATCGTGGTTAAAATTTGCATGATTTCTGTAAAACTTCTCGTGTGTGATAGTAATAACAATTAAAAAAATAAAACATATCGTTATCGTTATGAAACAAATTATTATATTGTGAGCCCGTGGCATGATAGGTACCAACTTAACTATGTATCACCTTATGCATACATATTATTATAATACCATTGGTAATAAAGTATGCTGTTATTATATTTTATGTATACAATCGGATAATTTAATCGTTCAGAGTTGTTTGCGATGTGATTCGATTCACTTTTGGTCGTTAAGCGAAAACAAGTGGTATTTTGGCGAGAGAAGGGGGCTAGGATTGAGGTAGTTATGGTGGCGTTAGCTTTAATTCGAAGCAAAATTTTCAAGAAAACTTTTATATCTTCCAAATAATAGTACTGTTAAGTTATATATTAATTTCAAATATGTTAGAAAATATTTGTTTAGAACTGTGCTACCAAAGACTGTTATAGATTCACTGTAGCGATTTTATTTTAAAAATTAAAGGTATAATCAGTGAAATGATCAGTTTTTTAAAAGGGAGGTTATTAGTTTACTATTTTCGGATAATGTTGTAGGTAGTAAAATATAATATGTCTACCTACACATTTACATTCATCTACAGATGCTAATTAATTTTAATAATAATACATCATTAATAGTTTTGTGTAAGGAGAATTTTTATACCTAAATATATATAACCTAACCATCGTCGAATCGTTAACACTCATCACTTATAAATGATTTAGTAGTTTCACGGTAATACCTATATTAAAATAAATAATACATTATATATTTCGATGAAAATAATTTGCTTTTGAAAAAATGCATTACGGTCTACGATCATATTGCACATTTGTATGTGTATCTTTGGCTACAGATATGTATTTCTAGTCCTTGTCCAAAAACAATACATATAATTTATAAATTGTATATTATACTTTGATTCAAAAATAAGTGTGTAGTCCGCAATCCATATCTCTACGACTATTGTCATATTATGTACACACACACACACACTCACACACAGAGTTATTGTTAATGTGTTTGAAGGTTGGTTTATAAAGTCACTGTTGTTTCATTCCACATAAGATGAAGCATCTTCCCGAGTAAAATGATTTTTACAATGACACTCATACAGTTTCAGAAAAAATATTTCCAGAACATCGAGAAAAAAAGTTAAATTTTTGTATTAGCCTGGACAAAAAAAAAAATAAAACGAACATTATTATACAAGCTTAAATTGAATTCTCACTTTTTTTTTTTATTTGAAAATGTATATACCTACCTACTCGTAAATATACATTAACTATTGTATATTAGCTGTATACTCATAGTTCATAGAGCTCGTCATCGCTAATATTTGTAACTTACAAGGCTTATAGATATCATCTGTAAACCTTGAGCCACTTGCACGTACACGGAAAATGGGTTTTATTTCGTGCGACGATTATAATATTATTATATGATGCCATGATGGTATGTGTATCTGTGTGGAAGAAGGAGGGAGGATCGAGTCGTCGTCCTGTGACCGTACATATTATTATATAGTCGACGACCCGAATGCCGTTTATCACAAACCCGCGTGCACTTGGTATAGGTAATATATTTTATAGATCACGACAATATACAGGGTGTTTTTTTTTTTACAAAAAATGTCATTGTTAGGATAAACATACTCTGTGAAGTCAAAATCATGCACTTACTCTATCGTTACTATCATATAGTTATTTTTGTTATCCGTTCCTGATGATATCCACCAAACGTCAAAGTGTTAACATGACACCTGATACAAGTATCTATATTGATATTTTATGTTATATAATAATAAATATCAATACCTGTTTTTACCTGTCTAAGTTACTCTGTATACTTGTCGATAATAGATAAAATATGTTATCACTTGTTGGCGCTTGTTGAACGATATAAAAACAGTTAGACTACGTACATTAGTTTTTCGGTATGTCCCTAAATGGAGTGAAATGGGCCAAAATAGTGTGACAAATAATTTCGATTGCAGATTTTACAAATAATATTGTGATTTGTGGAGTATTTATTTTTAAATTGTTAACGTTTTAATAGGATATATATATATATATATATGTATATTAAATTCTTTTTAAAATAGAAATAATAATACTGCAAAAATCGTTTTTGTGCAATTTATTGAATAAGTTGATATTGATGGTGACATTTATTGAAGTACCACCCGGTATTAGGCTGTATAAACGTCATAAAATGACAATAAAAAAGAATTGTTATTTGTTATTTTCTTCGTTGAAAAATACTTTATTATTTCATATTATAATAACATATACTGGACATAAAAGAAAAAAATATTATTATATTATAAACACTTAGTGAGCATGTAAACTGTATAGATTTACATGTTGTATGTATAGTGTATACATGTTGCAGTATACAGTGCGATTTATCAAGTATGCTTATTTACGTATCTTTTTAAATAATGAGTTTAAAATTCTGATTTTTAGATTTTTTATACCATTGAAAGTATAAGATTAGGAGTGTTCTGTCGTGATATAAACTTCTTTTTTTCATATATAAACTTACCTTTTTTACTGTTAATTGTTAAACCGATGAATTTTTAAAAATATTGATGTAGATATCTAAATACATTTTTGAACCAGTAGGTTTTTAGTTATTAGAATGTATATATACTGAGGTTCATAGTCCTCAAAAATGAATTTATACAAGTTTAAAATATATTTCATTTATTACTACTTATTGATTATTATAATCAGAAATATATTACAAATTATTAAATGTAAATAGATTTATGCTAATTATAATTTCTATAAATTAGTATAACTTTCAAATCATCACGGCTCCTAAAATATTTTGAATCTGGGAATTATTTCTGGGTATTCGACTTACTCATCCCGTCGCAAGATAATGCTGTAATTTATGAATTGTTATAGGTATTACAGTTTAAACGTAAGTAAACCATTGTCTTCAGAAATCGATATGGATCTCAGTTATTTGAATCACACTTTCTGAGATAGAATCTATGAGATTTATTAGTAATTTTTATTATTACGTATATAATAATAAATAAGTAAAATGGAACTATACTTAGGTTTTTAATTATTTCAGTATAAAAAAAAATATTATATATATTTAGATTCTCTCTCTTACACATACACACATAAATGTATATTATACCAGATGTCTGCATAAAATTTCCACTTCCATAATCGGTACCACTTATTTAAGCGTGCTTTGTAAGGTCGAAGATGATGATTATTAATTAAAACTTTTTTTTAATAAGTTTAATAAGCAACAAGGCACGACGAAATATCTTGATAACCACGTATTTTATTTTTATTACTAGCTTTTAGCTAGTTTTTATTAAATAGTTTACTTACCCAAACTTGTAATAGTTATTATTTCTGTATCTCATTGGAACCATTTAATTTATGCAATTATTCTACTCAGTCTAATCAATTTAATTAACTCAATTCCTTTTCTGAAAGAATGTAATAGCTATAAAAACAAAAAGGCGCGTCAATTAGTTATAAAATAGTTTAGTTATTTTAAGAATTATTTGATTTATCTAAGTACAATTTTTTTTTTAATTTTAGGTACCTACCTACTTGTTCTACCTACATAGGAATTATTATAAAAAAATAAATTAATCACTTATATCTGTTATTTTTTCATAACTAAATTATAATATTAATATAACGTTATAGTTTATTAATTTAAGTAATTCTCATACCTAAAGTTTTTTTGTTTTAATAAAATCTGTAGGTGTGTCAGGATTTCTTTTAAAGGAAAGTGAAGTTAAGGATATCTAATTTTTGGCAAAGATGAATGAAATGTTAATGTCACTAACATGGGAAGTTAGATGAGTTTCATTCTGTATATTTATTTCGTACTAAAGTATTTACTTTCTGGACGTCCCTCGTAAATAATTATTATACTGATATTCATAATATATATATATATTTATTCATAGATTAAATTTTATTGGTAGAAAATATTATTTATCAACAATTCATTAGGTACCTATACTTACTCCTAAACATATCTTAATACTCTTATAATTTTAAATATAGCTACCAATCAATATAATATATATTATTTATGCTTTCTAATTTGCAGGAAGGTAGGTAATGGAGTTTCATTTTTAAAGTGTTTGAATTTAATAATTTATAGTTTTAAAAGTCAAAAATAGTAGGTATCTACTAGTTGTCGTAGCCATCATTACAAAGTACTATACTACCATGTACAAGTTATGCATTTACCTATGATATTTATTACGTAAAATTGTATATAATATAACTTACATTGACCATGTTTTTTATTATCTGGCTACATTATATTTACAAATAATAATGTTACATAATATAGTAATAAATATATTATTTTTGATTCTAATACATTTTAGATTTTAAATATTATTATTTATTTATTTTAAATGGCTATAAGTATATTAGAGAGTGATCGAATAGACCGTTACGAATTTGAAATTTTTATTGGTGAAATTAATATTACTGGATTCAAATCCAAAGTATCAGAAAACTGCAATGAAAATGATAAATCCGGATTAAAAGTAATTCAATTATAATTTTAGAGGGTTAAAACTTCAATTTAAAAACAAGCGTAATAAAATAACTTTACCACATAAGTTTGTACTAAGATAAATAAATCCAACACATTTTGTTTTTGTTTTTGGTACTAAAATGTTATTTTATTGTATTTCTAATACTATTTAATTTAATACAATTATTATCAAAATATGTGACCGGTTCGTAATTAAATATTTCTAGAATATGTAGTACTGAATGTTAATGTGTTTTTTTATGTGTAATTTTAATTGTAATGTCATACTTAAAAAAATGTGCAATATATCAATATATATTTTTTTAAATTTTAATATCTCTTAAGCTATATACGTGCATAAAATATAATAAATATTTGAAACAGTGATGATAGCATTCATGTATTTATATCTCCATTAAATTATACTAAAAATGAGTTTTACATTTAAAACTTTATATATATTTAATAAGTTATAATTATTTCTATCATGAGTATGTGTAATTGTTTTGAAGCAAGAAGAATTATCTAAAGAATTTTCTAAACAAAAGTATACCATTAAAACAGTTCTGGATAATATAATAGAATATAATATACCTAACTATGATAAAGTTAATGAAGATCTTGATGACCATTACTTAACATATTACGATGATTTAAAATCAAATGAGTCGTTTACAAATATTGTTAAACAACTTGCCGAACGGTATATTGTTAATGTTAAACCCAACAGTGACGCACAACATATTTGTTTCGACATCACGTACAAAGAAAGCGATACGGCGGTTATTTCTATGAAGCCCACTTCTATAAATAAAGGTAAAATATAGATTTAAATTTAATGCGTTTAATTGTATTACATTTTTTTATTATTATTATTTAAATAAACCATGGTCACTATTTGAGATATAATATGTGTATGAGGAGGAATAGGTATTTACATAAAATGTTATAAAATAAGGTAGAACACAATTCCATATATTAGTAGTATCGATTATACTTTAATATAGTTGTGATAATTATTATTTAATGATTTTAAACTTCAAATAACAATAAAAAGTTAACTTAATTTTAATTAATTTTTACTTTAATTTTTTTTAGGGGTGATATGTATTTTTGCCTGTGTACCTAGAACATTGGTAACAATTTTACAAAAGTAAGAAGCACTATATTATTTTATAATTATATATTTATATCCATAGCTACATCATAGCAACATTATAGCTACTATAATGCTCTATATTATGTTATTATATTATTACTCTGTTTCTTTGCTGTAGTTACTACTATTGAGATTAGTATTATTTATTAATCTTGCTTATTACATAAAATATTTAAACAATTATTATTGTATAATTTGTTTACAATACATTTTTATTATAAATAAAAGCTAACATTTTTGTTGTGGCTGAAATAATGCTATAATAATAAAAATCCAAAAATTGTTTCATTTTTTAAATTTATATTATGGGATTTATATTTCCACTTAAGCATAAACAAGCTATATATATAAGCAAATAATTTTATTTGTGATTTTTAATCAGCTTGTTTAAATATTTGATAAAATTATTTATACTTACTTTTTTTTTTTAATGAATATGGTCACTAAATCAATATTGTATATATTAATAATATTAAGAGTTTTATTCCATACAATTAAGTATAATAGAAAAAAAAATCTTTATAACAATTTAACAAATAAATAATGTAATTACAGGAACCCTGTGGAGCTAATAATCTGTGAAGACCTAAAAGATGGTCGAGTAAAAATAGGCACAGTATCTATCATGCTCAGCGGTTCAATGGGGTTTACTAGTGCGATAAATTATCATTTTTATGAAAAAGGATACGATATACATACACATACTGTTGAAAACGTACACCAAGTGAAAAATATTGATGGTAGTGAGACTATAGGAGATATGTTTGTGCGTTTGAAGCTAACGTGTCACGGACCCGAAACAATGCAAGTCAATCAAATTGTATTAAAATCAAACCAACCGGAGCTACAACCTATATTCAATGATAACGATTCGTTTGACTTTTATTTTGATAAATACATCATCCCATCTCCACCAAAAATGATGTATAGTAGTGTAAAGAAATGTGAAGACAAAATACTTAACCCTGAAATAAAAGAGCTTCTCGAATGCCAAAGGTACGATATTATTATTTAATGTCTTTATATTATATCATAATACAATGTCACATTTTGATTTTGAATTTAAATTTTAATGTGTAATTATATTTAGAATATAATAGTTTAAATACCAAATTGTGATTAATAATATTATATAGAGTACCTATGTAATATATATATTTACTTTTTTAGTATTGATTATTGAGTCTTATATTTTTTTTTCTGTTCAAACATATGAGACAAAACTGAGAAGTTTCTAAAATTAATATATAGCTAATTTTATTGACTAGAATTCAAGAAACAAAAGAAGATAAACCATGTATTTGTCCTTGTAAAGGATTATTAGAAAATGTACAAACAATCTTGTCTTCTGATTTAAAACAATACGCCTCGATGTGTAAGTCAAACGTAGCAGTAAACGAAGTCTGCAGTATTAAAACTTGTGGCCCAGTGACTTCAGCTAAAATACAAAACAATGATTGTACGGAAAGGAAATGTAGATAAATATATTATAATTATATGTATAAAATAAAAACAAACAAAAAATTATCTGATTTAAAATATTTCAAACTGTGTACTAATAAATATAATTATATAAAAAAACAAAACGCGAATTTTCTATTGGTAAAAAAAAAAATTCACATACTGAATAAATCACTTATAATGATGTTATTATACTAAGTTATAAAAAACAACATCACGTCTACAAAAAATTTAAAGCACGTCTAAGTTGTTATTAATTTATTTTTCACCATTTCTTCAACAAATTATAGAAACATATTATAGTTTCTATTTATATATATATATAAAATATATACGAAATTCATATTTATCAATTTATCATACAACACAAATCTTTAAATATAGAACAAGGTACTTTTTAAAGAAAATTTTCTTAAAAACCTATCACACATATTTCTTAGAAAAATAATTTGAATAATAGTATTGGTACTTGAAACATTGTATCTCTGTTATCTTAGGATGTTATATTAGGAAATCTTATTGAATGTCTGAATTAATAATAAATTTACTAAATAATAGATAATTAATAAATATTATATAATAAGTACTGAATAAATTGACACGTTATTGATCCAGGAATGTCTTAAGTCGGTACACTGTGGTTATTTCTATACTTGCTGATGATTACACCACATATATTTATTTTATTTTCTGTTTCCACTCATTAAAATGAATATAAACATTAAACACAATTTGGAAAATGTCACTCATCTACTTCTACCATAAAGCAGATTTCGAATTTATCTTGTCATCGAATAGGTCACTACAATTTTTATTGGATATTATGTAAAATTTAAATTTAATGATGATAAATCATTGTGTACAAAAAAAAAAAAAAAACTATTTTGAGCTTATTTTTAAGTTTTAGGTTTTATAATTATTCACATAATTATATGCTTAATTTATTTTTATATTAGTATATAATATATTATATATATTATAAAGTAGATTGAACTACTTTTTTCCTAAAACATTTCATATTCTAGTAATGTTTTATTATGACTTATCATTGTTACTATTTATATAGCAAATCAACTACGGTTAGGTTAGGTTAATTAAGTTAATACTGACATATCATAGGTAGATGTAAATACATAGTATAAATAGTTTAAAGATTAAAATTAATATGAATATTTTGAAAAAAAAAACCATTGTGTATAGAAAATATAATAGTATACGTATGAAATGGAGAAAAAGTCTATTATATAGTTGATATTGTTTTAGTTAACCTAAGTTATAATTATAATATCATTTAATTGATAATATAAAAAATAACTTTTTAATTGACGCTTGGTATTAAAAAAAGCTCTTTCTACCATTGTTTTCGAAATGGATAATACATCAGTCTTTGTATTTATTTAGTTAAATTAATATTGTTTTATAAATTATATTTTACCAAAAATAATATAGTATTAAAAAAAAATTCATACAATGTGCAGGTTGAGTTCAATTATTTCGACATATTTCAGGTAATTTAATTGCAAATTACATATACAAATACAATATACATATATCGAAAATTATTATCGTCGTTAACAAAGGACTTAAAGATGTAATAATGACGAAGGGATAAAAACGATTTAGACAATTTGAAAACCTATTTAACTGCATACAATTTCCTAACGCGATTTAACTCGTTGCCGACAGCGGTCGTCCGATCGAATGCAACGGCGAATCTCCTTTTACAGATAAGATGTTCGGAGTACTTGCACATTGGCTACCAGCCAATTGTTCACCCCACCGAACGCACAAAGATATATACTACGATATAAATGTCATTCTCAAGACCACTAAAATCCAGAGTTATAAACGTACGTGTAACTTTTTATTTTATTTTATTTTAGAAAATATATTCAATTTAAATTCTACATTATATATTATTTTCATTCAGACTGATATAATATTATTATAGACCACTGTAATAATTAAAAACTATTTGTTATTAATTATGTATTATGTATGTGTTGGATACCGTATTACACCATATTGTGTGTTACTTTGCTTTGTATTTTTATCAAGCGAGTGGAATTAGAAAATAAACAATAATATTATCTTATATTGGTTATGTCGTGTTCGGGAATTTTTGAACAAAACGAATTATACTTTTTTATGAGTATTTAAGATGTTTACTCAAATAATCATAATTATTATATCTGTTAAATACTTTCCATATTTTTTATTTTATTTACAATATTGGATTTTTAATAAAGCTCTTTTATCAATTATCAGATTTTTGTGAAATGACTTATTATCTAACTAGTTAAGAACTTTATCTGCATGTTTCAGCTTACTTTACGATATTCAAGTTATGAACATATAACACTTTACACTTTAAGAATAGGTACTCATATATCGCAGAGAATTAAAAAATCATAAAAAAAAAATATGAATAATATTTTTAATTTGAGGTTTGATAAGGAATATGATGATTCACTTCAATATAAAAGCTAACACCACAAGATTGCAGATTCTGCTGAAGTCTAAAAGCAAATTCGCTATTTCGCGCGTGGTTCAAGAAACAAATGCGGTTTACTGACATACTTTTAAATAATATAAATTCACCAAAACGATTGGTTAATTTATCACGTAAATGATGTACCTATACAGGTATACTCTACCCTTAGGTAAATTTTACGCCATTCGTCCAAATTAATTGTGCCCGATAAAGTCGGTCTTCGTGGTGAAGTAAAAGATAAGAAATTGAAATTGAAAACCACACTGTAGGTACCTAGTTAAATTTAACGAGACTGTGTCCGAAAACAAATAGCTTCTGTGTTATCTACATGTAATAATAAATAATAATGCGTGTATATGTGAGCGAATTATATTGTTATAAGCAACGGATGGTTGTAATGAGCATTGCCGCACATTTGTTATATAATATGCAAGTTTGACGTGGTAATACGAGGACGACCTGTCGACAAATATAATGTTATAAAGTTTATGTTTCATACGCAGGCTTCACATGTTAAAATGGTGAATAAAAATGTTATAAAAATTGTAAGGGGGGGGGGGGAAGATAACGTGACATTCACAAACGGCGGTCAACTATTATTTTTTTAATTTTTACCTCTGAAGTATTTTTTATCATGCTTGTAAACGCTGACATCTGTAAAATTATTTACTATTAATCGCAACTTATACATTGCCTTTATTCAATAAATTGTTTATTGATCTAATACATTTTTTTTTTTTAGTATTTCATCATCATGGTTTATTGGTTTATAATATAAAACAATGTATTAAAATAATAATAAAAAAAAATTTTAAGTATGCTTCATACAACATTATAAAACAAGACCGGAAATCAAACATAAGTATATTGCGTACTTATTAGGGTAGGATTTCTTTTAAGTAATTAAATAAACGTTAGGTACTTCAACTAATATACTAAATAATATTTAGTACCTATATTATAGAAATTATTATGAGTTATAAATGAAATACAGCGATCACGTTTTATTTAAATGTCACTATTATAAAGAAAAAAAATATATCTTTACGTCTGAGATCGGTTACTAAGTATTTATATTATCTAAAAATTCACGACTCTGCTCGCCGGATAACTTTTATCTGTATGATTTAGATCTTAGACTAACGGTTACGTATTTAATGTAGTATTCTAACACAAACAATCTACGTTTTGCTATGAATGAGTTTTAGTGTTGGTATGTAAATACATAATATATATTATATATCGAACATGGTTAAGAAAATCGAAACTTAAAATTCGACCCAAAACCTGGCAGTTGCATAGACGGACAAAGCTGGATTAATGTACCAGTGGTGCGTGGTTTCGAGATGAGAATTATGGCCCCCACAGGACAACAACAGATCGACTCCGGAAGTAATACATATATATATATGTATATAAATATACAATATATACACTGCTGGCTAGTAGCTGCGGCAATATCATCTGCTTCATTCCCGCCGTTATAGCCAACGAAACTGACTGTGATCGTCGTTTTGTTACCTATTGCACAAACGTACATTAATACTCGTAATATAACAACAATAACAATAATAATCCTACCAACACGTAGCGTTTATGATAGTTAAGTCCGACAATCATCAGCAGACCACTCCTCGCTATATATAATACGTATTGTGATTGTAAACCAAACACATAAATACAAATAAGTTTATATTTATATTATGATGTGAAAAACACAATATTTAAAAATGAAATAAATATTGGGTATGTTACTAGTTATTAAGTACAATACAGTATTTATATATTTTGTACGAGGTTATGAAAATGTCATTACAAAATATATTGTAAATTATGGAAGAAAAAATCAATATTGAAATTGAAAAAAAAACCATTACTGTACGACGAAAGGACTTAAATCGAACGAATTATAATTTTTAGTTACATGCAATTTAATATAATATTAAGTTTTAAACAATAATAAAATTGTTAATCGATTTATTGTCGTTTGCGAGCAATTTGTTTTTCAACTAAAAGTTTTCATGCAATAATTATTGTAGTTCGATCAATTGACAAACACAATTTACTGCAGACGACTATCGGACTACGCCAGACACTGAAAGGGTTTTGTATTGTACCTGAATTAAATATTGTAGTAAATAATTGTAGTTTATTTACAGCGGTACCCAACCCATCAGTTTTTTCTCGTGTGTATTGGTCGCGGACCTATAATAAATGTCACTATATTGCATTGGTTGAAAATTCAAAACATTTTTATTATATTTATTATACTGTTTGTACAAACAGTATAGGTTCAAATGAAATGAAAATATTTATTAGTCATCTGAAATATTAATTGCGTATAATGCGCAGTGTTTTAAAACTTTATTCATAATTGATGGATTGCTTTTATAATAAAGAGTTGTATAAATATTGTATAATTTCTAATGTTTCTAAAAATTAATATTTCAATCCCTCATTGCGGTGCCATGATTCTACTTCCATTACGGCTGGGTTAATTTATAATGCTGTGTATTCTTAGTTCATTATTTAGTATATGTTGGAAGATTGTTTGCTCATCTTTTATTATATATTTTATCTTTTTACTTTTTATTCCAACTAGGACAAGTTTTATTTTAAATTAAACAATACCTAATGTAATTAACGCGATCCTGACATTTTTAAACTATACTTAGAATGGTTTAATTAATTATGTTTTTGACAAGAAAAAACGAAGAGATAAAAACCAGAAAATAATAATTAAGTGCGAGATTGTCTTTTAAGACGGAGCGTTAGATAGGCAATTTTGATACGTTCTGGTGTAGAAGTATAGTCTATCGGTCTCTTGAACCAGTTGTGCCATTGACTAGATAACTTAAGCACACATATATATTATTATAATGTATAATATAAGCAATGCTCGAGCAAATTATTCAAATATTTTTACTGTACCTAAAAAAATAATTCAATGGTAATACTAATATTGTTGTAGGTTAAAAATAAATAAAACACAAATCGAACAAAAGGATTAACTGTAATTTATTGTCAATTTACAGCTTACATGTTTCAGTAAATTTTGGCTTTTGGGTAAACAATTTTAACAATAAATCATCTAAATTTAAATGCTAAATTTAACCTATACTAAAATATTGAAAACAAATGTTGTTGTTTTTCCTACATATTATTATTTATTAATCAAAAATTAAAAAAAAAAAATACAACGCGTAACTATATCTGTAAATATAATTACATAATACATATTACATTTTATTTAATATGTACTTAGTTATATTTTTATGTTAATGATTTGCATGTACGTAAATTAAAAATTCATAAATAATACCATAGTATATTAAATTATGTTTTTTTTATTGTTATAGGTACTACCATTTAAGATGAAATAAAAAATTTATAAATATTGTTTTTAATCACATATACATTTTCTATCTATATACTTCTATAATAGGAGTATAATATTTATAAATTTAGATGATTGATAGATTCGCAAACCAATAACAATAAATTATAAAATTAAGTTTTTTATGTTGATTTATAATTTAAAATTCAACTGGCGCACAAGTATAAATAACTATGTATTCGTATGAATGTTAATTAGGTACAAATAACTATTATAAATCAATATTTAATTTATTTAAGCAAATATGTTTATGTAATAAATATATAAATATTAAATAAATTTAAATAATAATATGTTTGTGATATTTTGTATAATTATGTTTCAGAGCAAAATTATTCAATTCTCTCCATTGTGTCATTGTGAAAAATTATATTTATAATTTTTGAATTTAACATTAAGATTTTTCTTGGTAAAAAAATGAGTAATTAAGTACATTTTAAGTACTTCTTTCAACCTTTCGTCATTTTTAGTGCTATATTTGAACAATAGCGACTAAAAAAAGGTTGAAGAAAGATTAATTTTCGTTATGAACTAGGATCTAAAGTAAAAATATCCCTGGCACCTGGAGCGTAGTCTGTCAGAAAACAAAATCGAATTATTATATTGTACCCGACAGCGGGTGGCCTGAATGGTCTCCGTCATAGAAAACAAAATTAGCCATCTGAATAGAACATTATTAATTCAACTTTAGTCTAACAAAGCTTGTCGAAAAATAGCAACGCATATAATTCAATTTTATTATTTTTATTGTGACATGTCTCACACTAAATAATTGTATAATATATATCAAAATCAATTTTTAATATAACCTTGATACAAATTATAATTTTATTAAATATAATGACATTATATTTTATTATACAACGTCTACATATTTTAACTTTAGTAAATTCATAATTCAAAAATTAAAGAAAAATATTGCTTATTATGTGAACTTTGTGTTTATATTTATAAATTAATTTTATCAAACTGCAATGTTCACCTTTTCTATACAACTCAAATAATTTTTACCTATCTGTTTTCTTAACATTAGAACTTAATAGGACATGTCTGTCTTAAACTTGTATAAAACTAATAAGCATACAATTTCATTAATAAGTAGTTTAAAAAAAAAATGATACTGCTGACCGATAAATAGCTATTAAGAGATGTTATACTATATGTGCCGTATTTGAATATATCAATCCAATGTAGAACATATTATAATATAATATTATATGTGTTAAAATAAAGGAAACAAACTCGACTATATTATTATTATTACACCAAGTATCTCCGACAGTTGGACACGTATTATTAATCAAGTCATGAAGTGGTGATATTAGCTGAGGATTTAACGGACGTTCTTTACAGTTCATAAAGTACACATTTATTAATTTATGTATCGAAAATATTGAATCTGACTTATGAAATATGAGTTGAGACTATTATTCGGCGGAGGGGGTACAATTGCATACATACGTCACGTTTTCACTAGTCATTAGATACAATAACCCATAAAATAACTATAGACCTTTTCTGTGCGTGTATTGAATGGTGTTGTTTAAGTAGTTGCGAATTTGATTAATCATCGTATTAAAATGAAACAAAAAACACAGTGAAATATCCTTATAATATTAACGTCCGTATAATAATATATGGCTTCAATAGAGTTAATATATGACTATAAAAACGATTTCGGCTCTAATCAATTATACCCTTCCACAACGACGCAATCAGTATATTATACAGAGTGCCTTGATAATTTACGCGAAACCCTCAATTCGTAGTGGTCAATAATTATGTTTGTATTATATTATAGTAGAGTATATCTATTATAAAAGTTAATTTGACGAAAAAGTAAAATATTTATGGTACCTACCTATATTGTAAATGTCCTGCAGAATAGAAGTAGGTTTTACTAATTTTAACCTAATTAGTATAGGCACCTACTATAGTATTTAATAATCGTTATTGGTTAAAACTAAAAATATATATTTCCGGGCTTTTACGAGAATTATATACCTACTCATTAAAATCCTTTTGTGAATTCTATTCATTAGTTATAATTTTAAAATCAAGTTAGTAAAAGTCGAATGGATGGATTTTAGTATTTCAGTAAAACGATGAGATAAATCTAACCTATAATATATTTACTGAATCCTGTAAGCATGTGAGATATTATATTTAAGTATCCTCTGAAGAGAAATACAAGAAAAGCAATACGTACCTACGCTCATATCAAAAGTTGGTAAATTTTTTCTGAGATTTGAAAAAACACAAGAATATATTATCTTCTATTGAATCAATATATTTTCGAATAAAATAACACTAATTTATCTGTTGAAAATCAAAAAAAAAAATCATCAGCTGAGGTGATGGGCATTAACTTAAAAATAAAATGTTGTTAAAAAGTTAATTTTTTTAAAACCTTTTAACTTTACAAGTATTAAGTTTCTTTTACAATTAACTTAAGAACTTAACTAGTTTAATTAACCATTGGAACAACTTAAATTTTACCAGCGGATTTAAAAATAATCCTTCAAGTAAAAAATTTTTTTAGCGTTTTTAGTTTTAATAGTTTTATGCATCAATTGTTTGTGAAGTCACGATGACCTCACGATGGGCTATAATAATATATTGATTTATAAGCGTGTACCGTTTATGATCATAAACGGTACACGTATATAATAACGCGATCAGCTGCCCTACAAATTTAAGATCGACAATAACTACAGCCTATACGGTCACACTGTATAATATTATCATATAATAATTATACGCGGAGTGGTGAACGTCCGAAGAAAGCGGTAGCGACGGCCGGAGAAATATAAAAATAATGCCATAATAATCTGAATATAATACGGAAATGAGCTCGAGCCGAGGCGTTTAAAACGAGCAAAAACAAAACACGTGAACGGGCGTGTGCGGCTATAGCTAATTAATTATCCGAATGCGGTTTGGCGCGGCGTCCCAAGGACGAGAATAATTTATCCTAATTACGCGAGCGGAGGTTCCCAGACGGCCGGTAAACTTTGCATTTATCGACCCCTTGGCGAGGTGGCAGCGGTGGCTATACAATATTATGTACTCGCGGTACGAAGTCTTAGCCGAGGGCACGATAAACCGCTACCGAAATCATATTGTATAAGACCAAAATGCGTGTTTTTTTTTTTTTTAACAGTGATCTTTAAATACACCCTGTATAATATCTGCACGGTCTTTGCAGTAGTATCTATATATGTATGATAAGTTGCAGCAGCGCACTAGACATCCGAATTAAATCGCGTTTTTATATTCGTAGTCTAAATAGTTAGAAACGCTCGTGTATTGTGTTCAAATTTTATTTGAATCGACGTATTTTTATGAATATTCTGTTGATATTATTTTTTTACGAACACGAATTGCAGTTAATTTCGCCACAAGGTTAATATTATCTCCCAATAGGAGTATAGGTATACAGGTTTATAAAAAATAAATATCTGTTTTTACTCTGTATTTGGCTGCGTGGGATCGATAAAGGCATAAAGAATAAAAAACGGCACACGAAACTGTGTTATTTTCATAATGCATGATTATTATAATAGTAGAAAAGATTTAAATACATTTTATTACGTGATTTTTATTTCTTTATATAATATTGTACGAGTATATCGTTATTAATTTTACAGCAAATATACAACAAACCTGACTTGATTAGTGTTCCGAATTTAAAATAAGTATTTTACCTGACATTTTTCGATAAATTTTAATATTTTAATATATTTTAATTCAATAATATTATTAAATCAAAATATTTTATTGATACTTATTTTGAAATAAATAATTAGTATTGATTAATGGTTACACATAGCAATTATTGATAATGACTGTTTAATAAATCATGATTGAATACTGATTAAATTTCATTTATTACTGAAGTACCTATCTTCATTGGGAAGACTTCAGTTTCCACTGACGTTTCAGTTTGAAGGTCTCTCACACAAATTATTTGTAACATATTGTTGTGGTTTTATATGTCTCAAAGGGGATAAAAATATATTACAAAAAACGTTATTTTTAAAAAAATAGGATTTTGATGAAAAATTCAAAAGTATACAATTATTTCTTTATATTATTATAAATTGTAACAGAAAAGATTCTTAAACAATAAAATAATAATATATACGGTTTATATTTTTGATTCTAAAGAAGCTATGATTTTAAATATTATATTGGTTTAGGTGTATTGGTTTGCAAGGATTCAAATCAATACAAAATACTGTACAAATATTGGAAAATATACAGTGCACCTATGAGTATTAATGAGAACTGTTTTGGTCTCACGTAAGTCATAAATGTGAAAAAAACATTTATTTCCTCGTGAAATATTATCAGAAAAATATTATAATCATAATAGCTTCTCTCTCTTTTAAAGCGCACACATAAACACATACACACCTACGTAAATATAATGGCTTCGGGACGAATAATGTTTTTCTACAGCCTACTGACGTCGGAAACAACAAAAATAATAAAAATTCAAGCGTAAGCCCGCCGGAAGCACGAAACGAGAGCAATGCGCCGTCACCGAACGATGCCAAAACAAATTAAAAAAACTTTTAAATAAACGTGCGCAATGTAAATATTTGGCAAAACTGAAAGAAACATAATATATACGTGTGTATGTGTATATGTAGGTAGGCGTATACGTTATTCACGTGTATCTACAACAAAATGTTCATTTTAGCTTTTATAATTTTAATTTTAATTTTCACATTTTATTATTATTTTAATAATTTAATTTGTCAGATGTGTGTAGTTACAACGATGTAACATTAAACACCAGAATGTTCAAAAAACTAATATTTACTTATCATATAATTAATAATACCTTTGATAATTCATAAATTATTAGATTGAAAAATGAACAAAATAAGGGAACTGCAGTTTATTTAATATTTGTATTATAAATAAGTACTTAGGACCCTAGTAGGTAGTAGGTACAATGGTACATGTTTTTATTTAGGGCAGTGGGGATCATACTTCTAAGTGTAGAATAAGGATTGGCAATGTAATTTGATGATGATAAAATTTTATTTTATTGCTGGTTTTTTTGTAGATGCTAATAACGAGTACCTATATAAAATTGAATAGTTACAGTCTTTAAAGGTTGCAATTTTTCGCATCATTATTAATTATTAATTATTTTTTTTTTGATACCTACTATATAGTTCTAAAATAAAAATTGTAGGTATAAATAATGTTTTTGAAAACACGAGTTACATCACTCAAGACACAAAACCGCTATGGTGCTCGTAACTGGTAACTATTAACTAGCAGGTAGCCCTGGTTACACGGGCTAGTATAAATAATACTAAAATTGCTAACTATTAACAGCTGAAATGTGTTAAATAATTAGTTATCTACATTTAATTTTGTATGTAAATAGCATCAAAAGAACTATCGATTAAGACAATAAAAAAAATTGCCTGATTAAAAAAATTAATACTCGTGTTTTCAATTTTCATGTATAAATAAATAGTTCAATCGTACTTTTCTAAAGAAATGATAATATTTACCTACGTACATATATATTTTTTGTATCGTACAGGACGAAATACTATTTGTACAGTTCTGATTATATGTTAAGTTTATGCTAATAATTGTACTTTTAAGTTAATTATTTTTAACGTATTTATATAGTAACAAAATCCCATAGTTGACAACCAATGTACAATTAAAAAAATAGTACCTATAAACATATGATTTGCCACATTTTGCTATACACAACTATAATTTGTTTTATAATTTATTGACCACTTATTAGTGAAATATATAAGTATTTATTTTATTGTTTAAAATTTGTATTTGATTAGTTATAAAATTTAAAATTTAACAATAGAATCTGCTTTAAATATAAAAAGCAAATTTTGTAGTATATAATAAATAAACCATTTTTTTTGGACACCGCGATTATAAATTAATTTTGAAGAATAAATTTTTAATTGGATACACTTAAAAATTTTTAATCTCTAGTTAAATGATATTTGTTCAAGCAGGACTTAAATTTTAAAGTTTAAATAGTTGAATACCTATCTAATATCCATACTGTGTAAATGAAAATTTGTATACACTTATTTAATTCTTGATATTTGAATAATGTAATATTATTTTGAAATTGTTATCGTTGTTCTTACAATCAAAAATATTTTGTTTCTAAAATTAAATATTTAAATTTTTTACGTTAAAAATCTCTCGTTTATTATTTAAATAAAAACGTTTGGATAAACATATCATTAATGTTGGTAAACTGTAATATTTTACTTTTTAAAAATATTCATTATCATTGCATAATAGATATATAAATGTGAATATTTATAGTATACATTTATATGATATATTAATGAAACTAGAAAATATGTTAGTCTTAAAAACGAATGAGAAAGGTTGAAATTTATTATTTCACGTTCGATTAAGAATATACACATTTTGTTTCAATTAAATACTTGAAGCAAATAGAAGAAAAATAAAGAAAAATATATCTCATAAAATCGAGCACACCTTATTATGGTGTATTATTAATAATTAATGCAGGTAATATTAAAACTAAAATTGTTTTTGTTTGTATTTTTTAATTAATTATTTGTCTAAATGAAAAAATAATGAAGTTTGATTACCCGAGGTACCCATTAGTTTTTAATTACTCCAAAAATATCGAATACATTGGTTATTATTTTTTTTTAAATCAGGATATAAAATGCTTTAATTAAATTTTTTTTTTAATTGAAGAAAAGTTGACCATTTAATAAAAACAATTTTTTTAAGATAATATAAATTATAATATAATTAAAATGTAATATAATATAATAATAATTATTTACATGAAGGAAGTAATTTTTGTAAAATTTAAAGAGTAGCTTAATTATTTTAAAACATTATTATAAATACATATAATATTATATTATATAGTATTTTTAAATTAAAATCAATAACTTAGGTAAGGTAAAAATAAAAATGAGAAAATTTACGATTTTAATTAGTAGTCATATATTTTATATTTTATACCTATATTTCAGATTCTGCCGAACATATTGATTTTATAATGATGTGTTATGTGTTTTATTTTATTTTGTATCTGAAGAGTGAAAACTCCTTTTATAGTAGAATCAATTTTTTTTCAAGCATTAAAATAAAAATGTAGACAAATCCTTAAAAATCACGAATATTTTCTAATTATTTTTTTGGGAAAAATTTGTATGGTTTCAATTTTTATAACGTAAGCTTGAAAATTAAATAAAATACTTCCCATATAATGTTTTGCAAAAATTAATTCAATTTAACGTTCAACTATTAACATAAAAATACATTTCTGTAATATCATAATAAATAAATAATAAATAATAAAATAAACTTAGAAATAATAAATGTAGACAGTAAATTTAAATTTAGCATATCAACCATATTGACTTTTTTTTTAAATTTTTGACGATATGCACTTGACGCCTATACACTAGACAACAGAGCGTTACCTGTTTTTTTTTTTTTAATTATAAGATAATTCATCTTGAATCGTAATTGAATTGTAATGTCGCATTTTACTTTTTAGTTAATATTTTAATTTTTTTTCTATAACTAAGTATTTACGTATTTAAAATACCATTAAAAACAACTTGCTTATCTTTATTAAACAGCTTAAATTGTAATAACCTTCGTTCCATAATAATTATTGCTTATTAATTTATGTCATATTTAATTAACTTATTATTGAATATGAAAATATTTTAGATATTTGTCATACTTATTAATCAATTTTACTTAAGATAAGTTTGTGGAACTTATAAGCTTTAAATTTTACAATTTATTTTTTTAACACAATTAAGAAAATTGAATTGAAAATTGTTTACAGACAACCTACTTAATCTATCAAAATCAATGTTTTCTTTACTCAAAATTAACCATCTCTTAAAAACAAATATTTTACATCCGTCATCACAGCTTCTTAAAAATATAATAAAAAAACAGTTTAGTCGAAACAATCATCAACGGCAACACTTTCTAGATAGGTACCTTAAAATTTCAAATTCTACGCTACGAAATTTTGAGTATTCCCAATAATTTATTGTGTGAACACATTTTTATTATTGGATCGTAACGACGAAAACAATCTTTTGATGATAAAATATTTTTAAAGTGTGCACCATTGTACAATATAGTAGTGTATACGGTATACTAATAAATCTATTTACTGATACACCATCGCGGCGCTTTCCACTGGTAATGATATTAGCAAAGCCATCGGATGGGCTGTCGATTGTAATTCAATGGTAGTGTTTTATAATGTTAACTGGACATAAATCGACATGAAGACGACGAGACGTGAGAGTTAGTGGTCGAACGCGATGAAATACGACCGTGTTCGATATTATTTGTTTTTTTCTTACACCATAATTCTAATAACCCTTCACCGATAAATGTATAAAAGATTTCGTTAGTGGATATATTGTTATATATTCTATCTATGAAAAACTACTGCACATACAGTTGTACGACCGTTGTCGTTTATTTTCACCACCGTCGATACCAACAGGATATTGTACCGGGAAAAACAGTGTATTGCTGGACGAGAAGTAAATTTTCGTGTAGTGGAAGGGAAGGTGTAGTGAATCAATCGAAGTTACAATATAGTTATATGTCCTATACAAAATACAAATGCATGCATCTAGCCGTGCCGCAGGAAGTCAACGTTTACGATGATTCGATTTGCGAGCCGAACAACGTAATTAAGGAACGGACGACCCGGAGGTCGGTCGGTATATTATATACAACGAGATAATATGGATATAGGTGTGATTCGAGTTCGAAGGAGATCGGTCGGGGTAATAAGTCGGGTTCGCAACCTTCTCGTCCCATTAGTGCTGTAAACACGGTCGTTAATTAATGACGTAGCTTCTCCTCTGCCCCGTGTCAACTCGTTCACACCCCCACACGTATCATCAACTCCCTTCATAATAATATAGCCTTGTTGTATATAGTTGTTGTGGCTAATTAAATTTTGAAACGTTTTGCACGCACGCAAACATCTGAAACTCCATTGTGGTACCTATATCAACCATACATCTACCCATATCTTACTCATACATATATATTATATACACTTGCCTGAAACCATAGTCCATAGTAAGGTGTACCATCTATAGTCTATACTCATGGTGTGACCAATGGTAAAAAATTCACGACATTATAATATAGGTACCTAAGACCTATGTACGTGTGTATATGTTGTTAGGGCGTAACCATGTTATATGAATATTTTAATCTTTGTATACGCTTTGGTGCATCAAAATGTTTTTTTTTTTTTTTAAACGAGAAATTAATAATTAAGGATAATTAAATTAAAGTCTAAAAACGTTGCTTTTAAGTGAAGATTTGTTTTAATTTGTGTTCTTAATATTGTGGCACTCCGCGCTAATTTGAAGTGAAACAAAACAGTTGAAAAATTGTTGTGATTTTTCTAGTCCACTAAATAATTTTATAAACAAAAGATAATATGGACCTCTATATAGAACCACGTAATTGCAATTCTATCTGAAAGACGAACTTAATATCTTGCACGTTGATAAGGTTTTACAGTTCTATATTATCGACAGGAATTCATTGTTATATAACAAAATACACATATTTTTATTCAACAGCCATTTTTATTAATAATAACGAAGAGCAAATAATCGAATATGACGTTTAAATGGTGAAACATATTTTTTAAGCTTAACAATATCGAGTATTTCGTCAATGTAATATGTCTTGTAATATATTCGATACTGATTTATTCTTATAACATTTTCTTTAAATGTAAATACATAATCTTTGCATTTCAGTAATATTCAAGTATAAAATATATCGTTTTAATAGACATTAGATATTCAGACTTGATTTTATCATAGCTTATTAGAGTACAGGGGTTTTTCTCTTACAGAATTTATGAATATAAAATTATTTGTAACGATATATTTTATGTGCATAGACATGCATTTCATCACAATGTGTAAAACAAGATTAATATATTATAGCTTTTAAGTAGGTAGTCGTGACATGGAATGGGCAGGAACATATTTTAAACCTTAGGGACCGAAACGAATATGCTTTATAATATGAAAATACTTACGTAATTGAAAATATTTATTCATATAATAAAAATATCTATATTTCTTATTAAAAAGCTTATCTATAGTCATTTGTTCATTTATAGTTACCTATTTTCTTTTAAAATATTGCTTATGTCTATATTTTATATAGATCATAAAAATAAATTAATAAAATAAACTTAATTCCATATCTATTTCAATATTTTTGATACTTATTGATAATAAAAAAAAAATCAATTTGTATATTTTGCAATTTTTGTGATTATTTAATGACTAATTGTTTTACTGTTTCGTAGGCATAAAAATATACGAGGTAACTAGTTTAAGGGTTACTTTATTTAATTTAAATTAACACTTTTTTATCGTAATATATCCAATGTATACACAGTATACACAGAGTTTTACTCATCTGATATACCCACGAGAATACTTAAACCCAGTATTATTTATGTCATCCATTTAATGAAGAATTTTAATTTTTAATTCTGTCAAAACATCATACTAATTAAGGTAATACACAAGAACTATACAAAACTAAAAAGCTTAGTATTTCTTAATAGATAGATACTTTTTCTATAACATTTTTACACCAAATTAAAACTTTTCATCATAAAAAGAAGCAAATATTATATCATAATCAATATATTCTATGTATTAAAGTCTTAAACGTTGTTATTTTCAAAGTCATATTTTCATTACACTAGTTTCACCAAAAAAAATTTCACTTAACATACCTACTATAGTCACTTATACCTAACTTTAAAGTTTGTAGGTTTATACAATATGTATTATGTATTATATTTTTGTATCAGATATCATAATATTACTATAATATATCGATGACTTTTTTCCATCAACTTCTCTTCTATTTCATTTACTTTCGTATGTAGATAACTATAAATATTTGGCTCTTTGCTCAAATCGAATATTATAAGGTCACGGATATTATTTTTCCTTTTATACGGCTCCACTCGATTTGGATAAAATGTTGATGTCTTTGGACCTTCAGCCATGCATGAATATCGAAAAAGAAACCTATTGATGAATATTATGACACATGAGATACATGTCGCGTACTTATAATATTTTAAATATAATATATCTGCAGTTTTAAGTTCATATTATTCCTCTCTTAAAAAATTTTCATGTTCTAAGTAAAATTATTTTTTTTAAGAATACAATAATATATGTATATATATATATAAATATACATATTAAATATTTACATAATATTATAATATCCTTTAATGTACAGTGGAGTTTTTTTTAATATATTTATAGTAAACACTAAACAATACTGTGAAATTTTATAATTCAAAGAATATTGATATGATATAATATGAGATATTATTTTTTTTATTTCGTACATGCATAGTTAGTAAATTATATTAATACTTAAAGTTAACTCTAATTATTTATACCGGTCAACGGGTGTTTTTAGTTTTTACAAATTAAAATTGGGTATAAATAAATTTTTCGTTTTTATAATAATTATTAAATATAATCTAATTTTTAATCCATATCTATCTATGATAATACGCGGTTACTTATAAACATTTTAATCGATTTACCAGCTGAACTTAATGCATTTTATACAAATAATTATATTAGAGTTGAGTGTTTTGTAAATTTGTAAGTATGAACAAGCCGGATAATGTTCATGAATTATTTGCTTAATATTTCAAAAGGATGCCAGCTGTTTTTTTTTTCATTTTGTAACTGAAGTTAAATATTTTCGTTTAGTATTTTAATATGTATGCTTACAAGCGATAAGACATTTTTCCAAATGCCTGGAGGCATTTTCATTTCTCAAGTTAAACAAAAGCCAAAACTGGAAATATATCATTTCATAGCAATAGTTACTTTCCTCAGTATTTAAAGACCGTTTACATTTCAGTACAAAGTAGGTATGCGCATTTTTTAAACAATTTAAAACCATTCAGGTTTAAGAACTATATATCTGCTGTTAAAAGACTAAATTAAATTATATAAATGATGAACCTTCTTATTGTTAACTAAAATCTAGAACTCTTGACGCAAAAAAAAAAAAAAATTAAAAGTAAAAATGAGAAATTTCATTGAAATGTTATTTGTACTTAATTTGTTAAAAATAATTTTTAATTAAAATTCAGGAACTTGGTAAATCGTAATATATAAAATAAATAAATTCCATAATAACCTAAATTCATACAAAAGAAAATCGTTGTATTATGTTTAAAGTAATTTATCCAATTTTGTCAAAATTTGAACCCTATTAAGGGACAATAAAAAGAAATTGGGATTTTATATTTTTAATTTGTTGCAAAAAAATTTATGACAATATTTCTGTTACATTTTCAAGCTGATTTTCGAAATTTTATCATAACATAAATAAAAAAAAAAAAATTGAAAATTGAAACATTTCAAGTTCCCATAAATAATTTACTAACAAGTATAAATATATAAATATTTTTTAAATATTTCTGTACCTATTTAAAAGTCAATCATAATTTATAAGGTAATAATGGAAAATTTCTAAGAATAATATTTTATGAATTACATCAAAAAAATTAAAATTTAAAGTTTATTTTATTTTAAATACGTAATAAAAATATAAATACAAATTATAACCAATACATTTATTTTTATTTATCACTTCATTTAAATTTTGAAATTCAATTATTTTACTCTATGTGACTATGTACTGTTACTTATAGTTGCAATTGTTATAAATTATAACTTATAGTGCTTCATATACTGTACGAACATTTTCTCGTGCATGATTAGCTTTATACTTATACTTATTTAACTAGTGACAGTCAATCATAAATCATGGATACATTTCATTAAAAAATTAATTTACAACCAAATTATAGAAAAATCTGTTCAATTTTTTTTCTTTATGATTAATCAGTCTTTGATCTTTGATTCAGGTCCTGGACGTTCTGGCGCTTCAAAAGTATTATTTCACTTATGATTTTGAAAGTAAACAATAAAGTTATATCAATTGAAATTAATAAATAATATGTACAATGAAAGGTAGTAAATGACTTATCGGATGAAAAATAAATCAGTTAGGTATGTTTTTTTACTAATTAAAATCTAAAATAATAATAGGTATACATATTCTAATTTATGGAGTATTTTGCATTTGTATACCTACTAATATTAATTGTTTATTTCAATATTTGTATTGCTTGCTTATTATATCATTTAAAAAACTAAAAGTTACAGCAGACGCAATAACACTTTTATTAAAATAATTTTTTACACTTATTATAAAATAAATTTCTCCATCATTTTCTATACCCGTAGGTAATTATTTCTCTGTTTGAGAATGTTTTGTAAGAATAAAAAAAAAACAGTGTGAATAAATAATGAAAAAAAGAAGGCTTTTGTGAATACTGGATAGTAATCTCATTCGTTTTTTTGGTCATTTAAATATATATTGCTTTAGAAGATTTGAAATGCTTTTGGTTTAGTGATTTTGTTCGTTTTCTGTTGTACAGTTTACGAACGTCATTGGAAATCGACTGGTTTTTTTTTTTTTTTTAATCCAAATCGGAAACAAATAATAAAATAAAAACCCAAAGTTAATAAATTCAGTAGAATTTATGTGGAAGTCTAACTTTGTACTAATACATAAATAAATGATATTACATAAATAATAAATGACTTCTAATATGTATAATAGTTATGTATACCTACATTTTATTAAAAAAAAAAAAAATTATAATAATAATAATAAATGCATATTATAAATGATTTTGACATAGTTGAGATAGCTAGATAGCACCTACATTTATGAAAAAATTTCATATAGGCGTCTATATTATAAATAATATATTGTATGTTTAAATTATTCTTTAATAGATATGTAATATCAAAATAAAATAATTAGAATGAAATTCATATTATAAAATATTATTTATAATATTAAATTTTAAACGAGTGCTTGATTGTTATGATTTCCACTTCCACCAATCAACATTTTTAATGGCTTAAGTTTGTCTAAACATTAAATGCATATTAATAATTAAACTGATTAAATAATAATAAAAAAATTTTAAAACTATTCTTATGAAGTTATAAACATTCATTTTATTTTGTACCTAAGTTGAAATTTTCAGAAAAATATTCTATACTAACCGACCAACGTATGGATGAAAACATAAAGAGTGAAATAAATAATAAAATAATTACACGTAATTACAATATTTCCAAAAAAAACCCAACAAGTAATTTTCGAACTTAAAACGTATTCGCTGTTAAAATATTTACTATACATATATGATTATCATTTTCCGATGTAAATTGAAAGTACACGAAAATGAACTGTGATGGCGACATTATGATATTATTATAACAGCTCTAAGGTGTCATATAATAGAATTTGTAATAGTGGCTCTGGAATTCAGATTAAACTTAACTTAACCCTTAGCATCCCTAAAATTTGCACATTTTCGCAAATTGATTCGTAAACATATTATAATGTCTATATGTAAAACACGGATTACTGATTCTCATATTTAATTAAAGAGATGGACAATTTTTTACATGCCTATTTATCCGAACGTAATATTATATATATAATAACGAGTATTTAAGCAAAATGTCCCGGAGTTGATTGATGAGCGGACACGTATGTATTATAGTAGCTATAACGTTTACACGAAAATAATCTATCATTTTATTTGACATTTCCGATGAGGAGCTTAAACGCCCGTCGTTTTTAATACTGTTTAATGGTTGGATTATCAAAATTAGTAAACGGTGTCTAACCGAGTAAATGATAAGGCAGCGCGATCAGCTCGAAGTGCTTTTCTGAACTTTTTGCTAATCTTGTCATTAACAAAACGGTTATCATAATATAATATATGTATATAATGTATATATCCTTAAAGTCGGTACTAAAACTAGTGATAACTGATAAAGGTATTTTCTTAATTATTGTGAACATTGTATGTACATTGTAAATTTTACAAAATATGCTCTTTGTATCAAAATAATTTTATATACGTAAATTGCACGAATGCATAATTTATATATTACTTATAAAATTATCTTAAAATATAATATTATTTTGGTTAAGTATTTAATACTTACGTATTCATAAAGAAATTAATATATAATAATTAAATGTATTATAATTATTTTGGCGAAACGTGCAAGTACTGCAAATACTTAGGTATTAAAAAATATATTAAAATGTGAGTAAATTAATTTACATCAAATAATATTGAATATTAGAATGTGACACAACATTTTTCTTAAAAATCGCCGGTATACTAGACATTACTGACTAATAATACCAGTTAAAATTTACTAAGGGCATTGAACGCGTGTAGGTGTGTACAGTGTGTATAACATCTTCGAACAACTTAAGTTAAGTAATCATTTCTGATTGGTTTTTTTAATCGTATATTACCTTCGTCCTTCATTGTGTTCGTTAATTTTTATTATAACAGTGTAAGAGTACATAGTTGAACGTTTTGTTTGTAAGGGCGTTCGAAATATTATATACCACTTTTATACGATAGAGATATAATATGATTATAAAAATGTATCGTAAATTAATCGAAAAAACATAATTAATTGATTATTATTGAATTATAAATTATAAATGTTATATCTATTATTGAAAATAATATAGTGATCAAGTCAAAATTTTAAAATTCTCAAATAATTGTTTTTCATTAATTTTTATGTGAATTAGATATATACATTTCTCGGTCGGCATCCATATTAAAGAATTAAATTGGTTATTAATAATGGATTATTTAAGTATTATTTAGGTATTATAATCATCCACATTTCATACCTATAATATTACACTATAACTATGGTCTATGAAAATGAAGGATCACCAAAAAAAAATCTATGTTGATGCTAAAACTAATTTAGGGAGAGGGTATATAATAATATACAGTAGTGTTCCCTTGAACTTCAAAGATATAATTTAGATAGGTATACCTATAATTTATTTTGCGGGACTAATGACTATGATTTTACGTCGTATCCACTATTAATATAATAGTTAAAAATTATACATTTATATTATATTTTATATTTTACGTCGAATCCAATGATTCGTACTACGATTCAAATAACATTTAAAATGAAAACCAAATACTCTGAAAAGCTGGTTGAGAGTATTACTCCATCGCGATTCACAAACGTCGCTGTCGTCGTCAAATCTTTGACGATTTAACGAATATAAAAGAATCTCGCTCATCAGTCATCCATGAAATCATTTACTTTTATGGCATGCAGATGATAAATAGCATTCATTTTTCGCATGATTTATATTTAATTAATATCGGTATCGCTGAATAGTTTATCGAAGAAACGACTGTAAGTATTTAACATTAAAAAGAAAAGAAATATTCGGTATTTAAGTCGACTGTTTTCAGCCGATAATCGAGAAAACGCCGTTGAGTTTTGATTTAATATGCATTAGTATTTATAATCCTGTAAACTAAATTACGATATTAATAACTATCTAAAATATGCACTGTTCTATAACAGTACGCACGACGCCTTCGAGGCGTATTGTCTTTGACTTAAAACTTTCTGAGAACTGACAAAAAAAAAAAAAAAGCTTAATAAATAATTTCAGTGTATAGCAATAAATTATAATATTATGCTTTTATAGAAGCTAAATAAAGCTATAGTAATATTATTATTATTATCTAAGATAAAATATTTATACTTCCTAGTAAAATACTTGGATTTCTTTTCCTAATTATACTAAAATATAAAATTATTAATTTAAAGATAAATATAAATTGAAATGTCAAGAGTGGTGTTGAAAAAAATGAGAGGAGTTTGAAATTATATACCATTAGTATAATAATATGATTTTACTTTTCTAAAGTGTAATATAATAACAGTGAACAGTGTACCACTACGATTCGATGTTGACAAATAACACAAAAGATTAACTATATGGTACAACTATACTAACTATATACATCCTGCTTACGATTTATTTTTTTTAGACATATATTTATGACGGTGCTGGTCCGGGAACTCGTGGTAGGTAACAATAATACTAAACGGCCAGTCGTTCGTCATCGATCATCTGCTACCACAGTGCTCTGAACTATATTATTATATACACTACAGAAGCACAAAGCCCGTCTCCTTTTGAAGTCTCGACAAAGGCCCTATTGTTGTGCACTGCAGTAAGGTTAGGTTATAGGTAAGACACAACCCGCGCCTTATTTATATAATAATATACGCCATGTTATTAATAATCCAGGCAGCTACCCCGACTATAATCTCGAAACATGGAGCGGACTTCAGCTGCGCATATGACAGCATTGAAACAAATAATTATTGTACATGAAATCGTCTTAAAAAGATTTTTGTACTGATATAGGCACGTTCGAAACGGTCCCTTAATCCTTTGTCCGGCGCTAGCCCACTACAATAATAATATATAGGTACCTATCTGATGCCCGTAAATCGGTGTCGGACGACAACTGCAGGTGAATAACTGGTATAGTGTCATATATCTAAAGAAACACGTACGAGATGTGTGTGTGTGTGTGTGTGTGTGTGTTTCGGTCCGAGCCTGCTGTTGCCGAGTTAGTCGTACGGCCGTCGGAAAAGTTTTGAGAAATTGTTCAGATTTGCTGCAAAACCGTAAATCATCAACGGTCCACCGACTCACCACCCTCTCATACTCGGGTCACAAAAGGCTGGTGGTGGTAGTAGTGTAGGAATAAAGTCGTGTGCGATGTGGGCGAGATTGCGGCGGCGGTCTTTGGGTATACTGCACAATATTATAGTATATAAAGGAGGCAGACCGGAAGGTCAGAAGTTTTCATTGTCATCCGGTCTTCTTCGCCACCAACCATTCCCGCAACCATTTTCCGTTGTTAGATTACGCACACGCGTGTATTCGGAACATTCCGAAAGAAAGAGTTAAAGGTCGGGTAAATGGGACCGGCGTTTGCAGCACGCGCGACAGTGCGCGGGTCCCGGCACAATGGAAATCGTCGGCGTCGCCATTGTGTATTTTAATAGTGAACTCGTGTATAAAATACACACGTAAATGTATACGAACAATTCTCCAAGGAACACTTCGAGTAACGAGAGTGCTTTTCCCAGTGTTGGAACTATTTACGTCAAAGACGATAAAACGCTAAAATGTCTGAGCTTTATAAAATGTAGAGATTTTATTGATGTATTAATAACCGATGACGGTCACTGATGGCACAACGATTATTTAAATGTTAAATAAACAATAATTATTATTATATATTTTAATTATTATAATGTGCTAAATAAAATAAAAAATATTTGTTATTATTATTCGGTTCTTTATAATTTTTTTTTTTTTTTTTTTTTTTTTTTTAATTACGATTCAACAAAATATGGTGGTTTGTATATAAATATATTTATGCAATACACGAGTATATCGTATATTTTGTGTAAGCGCATAAAACTGCATGCTCTTCTAACTTACGTTAGAAATCATTTTCATTTTTTCACTGCAGAAACTTTCATTATTCTTTAGAAATCTAAAATACAATATTTTTTCTTTTTTATAACGATTTAATTTTCACCCTATTTTATTTCATTACAATGAAAACTTTTGATTTTTAAATGGAAATTCCTGTTTTTTTTTACTTTTAAAAAATGTATATATTATACATTGTTTTTTTTTTCATGAGGTTAGCGGTCTATATTTTGTTTTAATATTTTTCACGGTATAATCCTTTTTACTTTTAGGAATTCTTTTAATTTCTCCGCAATAGCTATTTTACATTTTCTTTATCAACCAAACAACACACTAAAATAATTCATTATTGCTTTATATAGTCCAAAAGAAAGTTATGCATTTATAGAGATGAATAATGTTATATATACATAATCTATGAACTATGTAGCTTAATGAATGTTAAGTGTATATTTTATACTTTGTTAAAATAAACAAATTGACGTCTACAAACTGCTAAATATTTAGTATGTTTAAACTAGTTAATTATTCTAACTTCCCACATGGTCTTTTTCGTAACGAGAATTTGTATTAATATACTGAAATCATGTCGTTACATTGTCATGCAAGTACATAATATCTAGTATGAATAATATTATAATAATATTATACGACGATGTTTTAATTTGGTTATAAAGATATTATTCTGAGAATAAACAAACAAAAAAAAAAAAAAACGAATATTATATCTACCTTCAAATCCCTATAGGATCGAACTTACTATGCTTCTGTTTTCTATTTCGGTACCTATACTTGTATTGTTATGAACCTAAAATTATGTTTTTATTTATTTTAATTGCATTTTTAGTAGTTTCAAAATAATAACTGCAGTACCTACTAAAGTACTCGTATACTCACTATATTTATAATCCCAAAATATACTATAGAAACCTTTATCTTTGGAAATCGAGCAATACAATCATTGTCTACCACGGTATATATACGATGTTTAAAAGTTAACAAATTTATGTAAATATAATATTAAGCAATCTTGCATTAATTCGATACGTTTTAATAATATTCATAAGAATTCACATCGCCGTAAAAATCGTATAAAACAATATTATATAACAACACGCGTGTTATAATAGCTGGAAATCGTGTATTATAATATTGTGATGATATGAACTATTGTATAGTTTATCAAATATTAAGGAGCCAGCCGGTCGGTTTTTGGGCCACTCACATACTCGCAAGTGTTATAATATACCTATACTCATTTTATTATTATAGTTGTATCGTGTGCATTGATACAGTGCAGGGCAGGGACGTTCAATATATTATTTTTCTACGATTTATTGACAAGTCTAAAATGCAATTCGCATAAACACTCAAACGCATATATCCACGCACACATTTATTTTATTTTAAACACAATACACTCAACATTACGAACACCCGGTAAAACGGATGTGGGATATAAATAATAGTAGATTATCGTATAAACTATTTACCGACAAACGCATAAAATCCAAACGGTGGTGTACGAAAAAATGCAATTGATAAGTATTTACACGTATATAGGTATTACGATACGCACGCGCACACACATTTATAAATATACATTCAGAGCTATAAAATCGAAACCGATCGAGAGTCACATTCGCCTGCAAACGTATCCTACGCTATAAAAAATAATAATGATAATATTATATAGGTATCACTGATACACGTATACACCAGTCGCTACTGCTCTCCAATATTATTGTTAGGTATTATTATTTTTATTTTTTATCATCACAAAAACAGAAAAATATATATTCTAAATTTCTAAAATCAATAGTAAAACGTGTATCATCTGAAAATTGCAAAGTTTATGTACGCTCACAAAATAATATAGTAAAACAACGACGTTTAATATATTTTATACTTTATGTTTATCAATTTATTTAATTAAACAAAAATAAGTGAAAAACTATTATTCTACTTACAGGTTTTATTTAAAAATATTTCAGCGTTTTTAATATTGACTACATTACAGAGGTGAAGTTGCAAAACAGTGTATATATTTTTCTTATTTACTATTTGTACATGATATTTATTGTTATATTTTTATAACTTTTATAACTAATTTGACCTTACTTAATTTTTAAAAAGCCTTAGTTGATTTTTAAGCTTAGATTAATAACTTAATAATTTCCCTGCATAACATACTAAGACAACAATGGGTTGAAAATCTTCAAAATGGACGATGAAAGTAATTAAATTTGGTTTAGCACTTCGATGAGCATTACAAATAGAAACTATAAATTTTGGTGTGAACAAACAAGTTTAACTGGGGTAGTTCTTAAAGTTTTAGTCACTGGAGTATGAAATAACTTAAGGAGTAGATTGTAAGTTGTTTCGTTTTTTTAAATTGTCATTATTATAATAATGTGTATTTGTTGAAAATAGATTCGAATTTGGTACAAGATTTACTTCAGATAGGCAAATAGATCTTTCTTATAGAATAGCTGCTTTACTCAAAATCACCACAAAATTGCCTTTACTGTGTAACCTTTTAATAAATCCTAATCTCCTACAATCTTCAAATAGGGTAAAAAGAATCCCTGCACTATATAAAACAAATAACTTTTCACAAGACTGTAAGAACGAAAAATGTGTTACGTAAGATCCATTAACAGCATTAACTCACCCGAATACAAGATAAATATTTACACCTTTTAAACTCTATTATATTATAATTTAAAGCTTATAAAATACAGTTAATTTTTTATATTATTGTCTAAGAAATTATTAAGATAACTTGTTGATGAATTAAAAAAACAATCAATTAACTTATAATAAGCAAATTAAGTTGAGATAAATTCACAAATTAAAATATGACAGATTTTAAAATAAAACGCATATTATTAGGTAAATGTATAAATAATGCTTAGGAAAAATGTATAATGGAATTTATGAATTATTATTATTTAATTAATATTATGTTGTATTCACTTTCCGAATTAATTGATTTTATAATATATACAATATACAATATACATACATACATACATACATACATAAATATATATATTATAAAATCAATGGTGAAATTTCTCATCAATCTTTTTATGAATTGTAAAAGATATAAGATAACGAACTAAAGTCATCCATATTTTAAATTTTAACAAAAATACATAATATGGACCACAATACCTGTATTTTACACTTAAAGTAGTTATTATTTTATTACAAGACAAATTATTGTACGTCATTTTTATTATACTTGATTGTATCGCTTAATAAATAAAAACGTAATTATAGATTTATTACATAGTATTATTTATCATTTTGTATCAAATGTATTATTTGTTTTAAATGATACTGTTAATAAAAATAATTAATTAATATAATATAATATCGTATATATTATATACAATAAAATGATCACTTAAAGATGATTGATAAATAACTATGGACTTAAATAGAAATAAAAATAAATTAAATTAAATTGAATATGCATGTTAATACAAATCTAATATAAATACAATTTACTAGATTGTATTCAAACAGTGATAAAAAAAAAAATCATCAAGAATAATTTATATTCTTTACTGTCAACTTATGTTGTATTACTAGGGACATAATGTAAATCAATATAATATTTGAATTTTGAACGTACAGTTTATATATTATTTGCATATTACATAAATAGAACTGAACAATTTTTAATATGTTAACTGTCACAAACTCATCACCAAAGATCAATTATATCTCATAATCATTTAATCATCATTTTAGATTCTGAGCTGAGCTAGAATTTATTGATTTTATTATGATGTGTTTTCTAATGTGTATGAGTATGAGTAACCATGGTAAATCGTTGATAAAATGTTTACATTTTCAATAATTACAGTGATATTATAAAATTGGATCTAGTTTGTACTTTGAAGAATTAAACTTAAAAATTCTCTAGTAGTTTTTGTTTATAATTGGTAAAAACAAACAAAAAATTAAGTAAAACAGGAATTTTTACGTTAATTCTATTTTTGACAAAATCGATTTTGTTTTTTTTTGACGTGACTCAAAAATCAATTTCCACAGATACTTGAAAATTTTAGCAAATGTTTGTATTAGGTATCGCTTTTATTTACAATAACGTTTTCAATAGTTTGTTCGCCTTTTTTGAGTTATTTATAGACATTAGACATGGGAAATCTTTAAGTTTTTTTTAGTCTTTTTTCTATAAAGTCAAAATTCTTGAAAATTTTATAATCCCCTTAAAAGTTATTCTTATAGCTGAATAAAAATATTAAAAATACATAGACACAAGTTTTTTTTTATATACGAGTACATATAATATAAGATTCTCCATAAGTAAAAAAAAAATGAAAAAATGAAAATGAAAAAAAATATGAACTATCTACGGAAACCGTAAAATCATAAAAGACAATAATTTTTGTAAACATTTTAAGTTTCAATTTTCTGCACTAAATCTTACTTATTTAAACGATAAATAACTATATTATGTTAATTATATTGTTATAATTTAAAAAAACATTCCTGAAACTTAACACTTTTACTTATATTATATTATTGCGAATTTTTCTATATGGAATTTATTTATTTTAAGATATTATCTATTTATATTGTTAACATATATTCTTTTCTATTTAATTATTTTATGGTAATTACAGAAAAATTGTATTACGTTTTGTATTATAAAAGTTGATATAATATGGCATAAATAGGTATACATAATATTATTAAATATTAATAATAGAATAAATGCAATATTTTTTGTTAAAAATTATATCTACCCACCGTAATATATTAACAGAAAAATATGACTTTAATATATTATTATAATATATACAAGTCTGAAATTTTGTCAGAACCATCTTTGCTCAAAATCGTCTTTCGTATACAATATTATTTAATTCAAATTTAACACACCCATAACAGTGACCCACTCGACACCTAATATACAGAAAAGTGTTACTCGCTTGCCTACCTTTGTTCTATATTTTATTCATAAAAACACATAAATTATTGTTTTTTTTTAGCTTCTAGTAATATGATAGTCAAATAATTATTTTCCATTTCTACATTTTAATAGATGGCATAGAAGAGAGAACCGATATATTTGATTTAAAATAATTAATTATTATTATGTCTATAAAAACATTTTTTTTTTAATTTACTATACATTTTGAAGTTCATTAAAGTGAACTATTTTTTTTTTTTAAATTTAAATAATTTTGTTGTAATGGAGTGTTATAAAGATCTTTTATAATTACTTATAACTTATAGTTATTATTAGTCTTATTAAAAATAAGATAAAGCTTAATGTTATATTATTGTTCATAAAAAAATATAGTCAAATGTAATTAAATAGCTCATAATTATTTATCTTATAATAATAAGACACACAAAGCTAAAAATATAGCTATTATCTAAATTATTATGCATATTTTTTTTTTTAAATTTACGACGTGAATGAATTTTATTGTCTGGACATCTAGTCTATGAAAAAATTGATATAAAATAAATTAAAATACGTTAAATGAAATAAATCAGAAACAACTTGTTAAAATAAAAAACATCAACATTAAAAAAAAAACTCTTCTAAATAATATTATTTAAAGTAAAAAATAGGGATTTTCATTTAAAATTAGAAGTTTTTGTCACAATAAAATACTACTTACACAGTACCTAAATGGCTAAATAAAAATCAATAGTAGCTATTCAAAAATATGGTCTGTAAGTATATTTAAAATTCCTAAAAATATATTCAACTGCATTATTAAAAAAAAAAAAAAAACTATTGGATAAACATTCTTGGTAAATCACTCTACTACGTATAAAATCAAGTACAGGATGGAGTACTAAAGTAACAAATTTTCAAAGTTAAATTGTATGATTAAAAAAAAAAAAAACATTAAAATATAGCATAAATTATTATTATTTTTTGATAAAATATATAATATGTCAATTATTTTTAATAACAAACTATATATGCACTATCTTTTTTATATTGGATCATATACTGTTTGAAATGAACATAAAACAAACGCTAAAGAGTTGAACAGTCACAAAACTGTATCATTATTTTTATAAAACAATTAATTTTAATTAAAAAAGCACGTTGTATCGTTGATTAATACTTTATGTTTACTAAATAGTTTTTTTTTTACCTAATAATATGTAGACATGCAGTGAACAATGAGTTATCTTGAACCATTATCAAGAAAACCTATTTTTAAAATCAACTGTTACACTGTCCTAGTGTAATACCCTATACTGTTGTACGTATATATTTTATTTTTAGTAATTGAACGAAGCGAATTTAAATGAAAAACTAATACGTCAAACGGCTTGGTTCTGGGTCATGTTTTTCTTTATTCGTGTTACAAACCCAATTGATTGGATGCCATCGTGCTAAATGATGTTGGTTGACATACCGCTTGTAAATACATCGTTTTTAATATAAAACTACATAATCGAATTTAGAATGTCTATGCTGTCAAATTAAAACTGCAACTCACGCTCTTGACGAATAATTTATTTATAACATAAAAATTGTTTTTGAACACAGTAAGTTACCTCTTATATCCAAGCTATTCTCTACTATAAAACATATACATATATAATAAATATGTATATATATCTTTTTTTTTTTGTAGAAATAAAACGAAAACCCTTGGTTTGAATCCACAATTTAGATGTGCCAGAGAAGAAACGCAACTAAATTTTAAACTTATCGTATCACTAACTACAGTAAAGAATTACTATTAATGTTAAAAATGAATTTCAAACATATTCAATTTTGCATTAGCTCAAATATTAGTTATTTATTATAATACTGCATCTCATATGGAACACAATCACTACGGAATGTCATTAAAATATTAATTTTTATAATAAAAATCATGTCGCGATAGAATACGTTTCAATAGCTAGATTTTAGCTTCCACTCTCGTGACATCATGTTATTAGCACACGTGTTAATCTTACAATAATTATTTTTTTATTAGTTCGTTTTTGTCAAATTATAAGTATTTTTATCACCTACAATAAAATGCCTTGAGCTGGTATAATTAATTAAAAATCCGGTGCTTAGAACGATCACTGTATTATATTATAATAATGCTCATTAAAAGATTTAAATAGAGATTTCGTTGGTGAATGTATAAATAATATTTAACTTGAGTAATCTGACCAATGGGCAATGACACTTTTAAGACACAATTTAAGCCGAAGAATATAGGTAATATACAAAATGTAATACACAGTATAGAAGTTTGTTGATACGAAACTATTTTCACCTATTTTTATTTTAGTAAAGTGCATAATATTATGATAAAAATCGTCAGTATTTAATATTTTGATTGTATTAGAATTGTTCACATATTTCGATAAATAATATTCTTAAACTCTATTTGTTAAAAACACAATATGTAGTCAATAACCTATTATGCCAATCATATTATTATCACAAAATGCGGGCATACAGTGGTCTTGCGTAGTTTTTTAATCTATACAATATTTTCTAAAAACATAGAAAATATAAGTGCGCGGGCGTTGCGGCGATGTGATTTTGCACTTTGTAAATGAACAAAAACGTGCACATAAACTAACCTCAGAAATAAAAAAAAAAAATTCTATAAAATAGTTCGTTAACTTCAAACGAAGCGTGTTTGAAAAAACATGCGTGGTACAATAGAGTGGCGTTTGTAATTTTATTGTGTTACGATAATAACGCGTTTATAATATTATAATGCTCATTGCTCATGGGTATTAAATATAGAACGATAAACACGCGAATATTTTCGCACAATGATTTGCGCATCACAATTTAAATAATAACCGTGGTAAGAGGATTTTTATATTCTAAAAGTTTTCAATATTAACCAACAATAAATTTCATCACCCTAGTATGTAAATAACGATATATAATTAAATCTATAATCATTAGTTTATCATTCGTCGCAATTGAGTTAAGTTTTTTTTTTAACTTGCATTCTTACGTATATCATCAAAATATTATGTATTTAATAATATAATATTATACATATTCAAATACAGATTATAATATTTTCAATTTAGTTTGGAGCAGAATTTATATAAATAGAAAATATGACTTTTGTCCATAAGGACGTTCGTATATAATTTATGCCGTTTTTCACTGCAGCTTGAAACTTAACGCTTCGCCCATTGTGCAACATTTTATTTTTTTATGATGAAGTGTTAATTTTTCAGTACTATTACCTATAGCAGTTAAGGCTATTTATTATATTTTATATTTGTGTTCTCTAATATCATTTATATTTTTAACCGTAATTATTTTGTTGTTTATTCCCTGTAACACAGATGGAAAATCGTATGTATAGGTAAAACACAAATTTAAAATTCTGTATATTATATTATTGTATTTATTATTTATAGTAAAAGTATTATTTTACAAAACATTCAAGTTTAAAATTATTTTTTATTCATCTAATTTAATTTGATCATTTAATTATATAGATTATAAATAAATATTTTAAGTGAGTTATCTATGATCTTATCCAAATAAATTTTCCCTGAATCATATTATGTCTTAAATTTTATATGCATATCGATGTATATGTAAATACTTGTTTACAATATATTTACTAATTAATAATTTATATAATAATATAATATAATATAATAAATTCATCACCTTCGATATTATAAAAGTAAACGAATAATGTATTAAATATTCTGTACGCCTTTTGAATTTCTTACATGAATTTTAACTTAAAAAGCTCTTAAATAATAATAAAGGTAAATGAAATTTGTCGTAACTCAAAAATCTAAGAAAAAAAATAATTTTTATAAACGAACTTCTTCATTTTTGTTTTCATTGTGGCATCAAATGACATGTTTTAATGAAAATAAAATAAAATTGAACCATTGAAGCTCTTACTATTACTACAGAGTACAGGTATTTATGGATACGCCTATAAAAGGTCCATACTCTGCAAACAAATAAATCTCCTTTGAATAGATACAACCTATATAGAACCTTCAACATGACACTAATTATCATCAAACATTTGTTATTCAGTTTAAAAAAAATGAAAATGTATTAACATAATTAACTTTGGTTACAAAAAAAAAAAACTAATTTAATTATCAATATAATTAATTTAAGAATGTTTTTATCAGTTATGTCATCATTAGGTAAATCACGAAAATGTATAATATGATGATTATGTAAAAACTAAATATTGAATAAAACCATACTATCTAACAACGAAGAAAATTATTGTATTAAAAATGTACAATTAAAAATTACAATTGCTTGTAGTATGATCTTTTAATGTCATTTGTGTATTATTTTTAGTTAAAAATATAATAGTTTAAATTAATATTTGACTAAAAAAAATAGTCAAATTATTATGATTTAAATCGGAATATATTTTAAAATATAATTTATATAAAAAAGTGAAAAGTGAATGCAAAGTTATTTTCTATTTTTTTTTTATATACCGATTTAACTGGAAACTTGTTAAATTCAGCTCTACCCATCTATATTATTATTATGACTCACGCATTACGAGACGAGTCAAAAATAAAAAATAATAGTATAGATCATATGGTTTTAATATTATGATTAAATAGTGTAGTTTTATTTTTCTATTGATAACTAGGATATACTGTTTTATATTAAGGTTATATTATGTGATTTTATTGTAATGTTTTTATAATTTTAACATTTGAGGTCACCCACATGCACATGTGTTATTTTTGTCTTACAAACATAAAATATTATGAATTTTCGTTTAGTAGAAGCGAGTTATGATTACCTATAGAAAATATTAAAAATCAAAATGCTTATAACTCGCTTAAAAATTGAAATGCCGTATAGAACTAACACGAAAAACAGATAATGATCTAACCTTTAAGTTTGATCATTGGTTAGTTCACTATAATATTAAAGTTAACAACATGTCAACATATTATAATACATAACATTAGCTTTATCTTGTGTACGTGCGTTACTTATTTTCAAGTGAAAGAAATAAAACCCAATCTGTATAATATATTAATATGTACACTGTTAAGTGGTATATAAGACGATAAAAAATACCTTTAGGTAATATTTTTTGTGCTGTTATACTTGATGAAGTGGAACACACGATTTAAAAGGAAAAATATAAAATTTTAATGAATGGTAAACTTTGTAGCTACTAAAAAAATATATAAATGACTTAATCCTTAAGCATGAATATGGTTCAATGGTCATCATTCAGATGACTTGGATATTTATTAAAACTTCGTGTCTTAAAAAACTGTATCGATAAGTAACTATTGGTTTTACTTGATACTATGAATGAAATGAACAAGTATAGAATAAAATATACAAGAATATATTTATTTTTAATTTAAAATGATTTATTTTAATCAATTATAATACTCCGGTACACCGGCAAATTTTATTGCAAGGAATACATATTAAAATAAATAAATCTATTTTTATTGTGTTTTTTTCTTTTAATAATATATTATGAAATTGACAATTGACTGTATATTTTTAATAATTATATAAATGGTTTTTAAACCTACTTATATTTTTCTTATGTATAATAAGATTAATTAATATATATATATAATATAATAAGCTTGTTGCTTTGAAGTTTAAAATGTGTACATTCAACCATAATACCACTTATAAAAACATTTGAAATTTCTAATTCAATTTACGTACGCGTATCGTGGTCTTCAGTAACTGATTATTTAAATTATAATAATGTTAAATGGACTTTAACGCTCGCGTAATTATAATATAATATACATTAATTATTATAAATAACAGTTTTTGGTTCACTGAAATTGTCTTTTCAATGAAATTTCATTTTTAAATGGAAGTTAATTTATAACATCGATTTTTATGTAAATTCAATAATATATTATTTTTATTTAATTGTTCGACAATATAATGATATAATGAGATTCACTGGACAGGTCCGTGTAGGGACAGACGATTTTTTTTTCGTTTTTAGAAGAATAAAAAAATTAACAGATATTGAATGTTTTTACCATCACGTACTTAACATTTTAAATTTAATGTATACTATTCTGCCATTAACGTAATATTTTTTGCAACATCTTGGTGTATTTATAAACAAAATATAATTGATATTATAGCTAACAAAAAATAATCTTAATGATAAAATATGGTGTTCCTCAAAAGTTTAATATGGATATTCATATACTATTTATCAACATTTATAGTATTTTAAATTTTATTAAACTTCTAGTATATCTTATAAACAAATTATTAATTTAATAATTACCTTCTACTATAATAATAATATATACATTAGTTTAAAAATATATATTTCAAATGAATACAGTTAAGCTTTACAATATAAATATTATTTTTACCGAAGTACTTAATTAGAAAATTTCATAAATTACCACTTGAACACTTTTATTCGATTTCTGATCAATATACGTTATTTAGAGTAATGAATAATGATTAATAAGGTGAAATATCTAATAACTATATTGGTAAGTAGCTAATTTCTTAATGACTCTAAAATTTATTTTTCTAATAATATTACTCATATTTTACAATAATTTCTATTCCAATCAGATTTTAATAAAACTACAAATACTTATAATCTATATAAAGTAAAAAAAAAAAAAATTAGACCCCACTTCAAAAAAAACTAATCATAATACTATCATTGCACTTCATTTATTATTATATTACATATCATATTAACATTAATAATTAACAGGAAATGCTGTTTGAAATGACGTAAGTATTAAATAATAATATAATAAATAACTTGTTATTATTTTTTTCTGGCGATATTTTATATCATTTATCTTCTTATATTCTGGAAAATAAAGAACAATAAAACAATAAAAACTACGTTTTTGGGATAAAATAAAAATATACAAATGTTTATTTTTATTTAACGATCATCAACATTTATCATGTCATATATTTGTCATAAATATATATATTTGTTATAAGTAGAAATTCACTTATGACTTATCTATACAGTATCAATATCAGATAATATAACATGATAACCCTACACTGCAATGGTATTTATACTTTAGGTATACATTTAATTCATAACAATTAAATGGTTTTTTGTATATACATATATTTTATTTATATAATCGTAATTTTAAAGGCGTTAGATCTTTAATCTTCTTGTAGGTAACTATACACTGTCACAATATTTATTTTTAAATGTACAGTGCGGTAATATGTACGTGAAAAAAAATTAATGAGACCTATAGATTATTCTACATAATATAATGATATGTATATAACTATAATGCGATATGATTAAGATATAACATATTAATCACTATATTCCCATACCGAAATGCTGTGTACTTTAATTCACACGATAATTTACCGGGCTTTCAATGTTTATTATAATTAATAATTAAGTTATTAAAAATTGAATTTTTAGGTATATTAAGTGTAGTTTAAGAAATCAAATTAAATATTAGATTGTATTGTAGAATTAAAGTAAACAATTTCAAAAATTTTTGAATAACTGCATTATTGAAAAAGGAAAGGAAGGTGGGCACTTGACATAATTGGTAATGGTGATTCATTCTGTGTGTACACTCGTATATTATATATTATATTATTTATAAGGACATTGGTAATGTGCTTCTAGAATTTCTTCGGCCGTCGCCCGTTTATCATATTTCTCTTTTTTCTATTATCAGCAATTCATAATAATTTATTATATTGTTATCCATATCAAACCGCAGGCATATATCTGACGTAAGTACATTACGTGCGTAAAAACAATTATCGAAGGTTTACTCGCATATTTCAGTCTGTAGATAATATCATTTCGATTTCGTTAGCGCACAACTGTCGCCTATAATCATAGTACTGAGATAAACATAAACAAAATATCATATATCGTTAGGTCGCGGTCGCTGCAGTCATTTTACGTGACGCCGTGTCGATCGCGAGCACGTCCACCGCAACGAACACTTCCATTATTGAAACCCTGGCGTCCCGCGAGTCTCAGACAATAATAATATCGTACAAATGATTGTAAATTTGAAATACTTCAAAAAACAATGGACAGACTTACCCGCGTTCGGAATCTCGTCTTATAAGGTGGAGAACTCGGATCCTCGTAGGACCTTGTACACGTTGACGGCTTTACAGTTGGTGAGTAGGTATTTTATTATTTAGGTAAATGCTAAGTATTCGCCCTCGATCGCCAGGACAAGAATAACACTATAGTTACAATAAGTGTTATGATCGATACAAAGGCGATATATTTTTTAGAAAAATGTCAATATTGGTTGTCGCTTTTCATTTTTAATTTTTTTTTTTTTTTTAATTTGTATTCTTACAGAAGATAAATTTATTTCATAAATAATTTAAAAATAGCCACTTTAAATGAATAATATAATAGTATACGTGTATTAAAATATTGATAAACAAGTCGGTAAGATTTTTTTAGCTGTTTTTTATTTGTATTAGTTTTTTGATAGCAATATAAAAATGATAACATCATTTGTTGAATTTTTAATGTCAAATGACTTTAATATTGAATAACACTTATGTACCTATTCTTATTTTTAACTGCTTGTTGAAATACGTATTCGTGTAAAACGAGATTATTATTATAATAATAATTAGAATCATTATTCAGTATTGACATATTGTATAATTATATACATATTATATAATACTCAGTCTACAGTTCAATAAAATATATGTATTATGAAAATGGGATAAACAAAACAATATCATTGTGATAGGTATTTATGTAATAATAACTTTTGTACTTGATAGATATATTTTTGTTTTGCACGTGATAAAACTTAAAATAAATAATTATGTACACGATACATACATGATAATCAGATAATATAATACTTATTATCATTTATGTAAGCAGTATAATAATATAATAATATTTACTATTTAGTAATGACTTTTTGGTCGTTTTAGGATTCTCAATTGATATTGATTGAGATAAATGTTTACAATATTAATAAAAATATTATGTATTCAATTAATTGTATACCAGTAATAAAATATATTTTAATTTGTTATTTTAAAAAATGATAATAAGTATATTTATTTTTAATGCTCCGGAGAGACTCTAACCCTTATTTTGGCTCTATAGTTGATGGGTTTGCTGACTTGCAATTTGTGTGTTTGTTTTTATTTTAGTGGTTTCAATGGTTTTCAATTATACTGTTGATCACCAGCTGCTTATTAGAATGGTACGTTGAAAAGGGTGGCAAGATAAGTCATTCGTGGGTCGGTGAGTAATTTAAAATCGTCACGTTTATTATTATTATCGTGTACGCAAATATATTTGACTATTGTATTGTAGTCATACAATATAATATTATTATTGTCATTAGTTTTTATTTTAAGCTTTTTGTTTGGACTCCGGAAAATTCTCCCGAACTTGTTTCAGGTACATTTTTAATAAATAATAAGTGTTTCAAAAAACCCAAACCGTTCACAATAAAGAATACCTAAGCACATACGTTCGGTAAACATCGTATAATCTTGTTAGATTAGTTCGGTAAATTTATCGTATGTAATTAACCGGTTGATTATTTTTTAAATACTGCTGTTAAAATTTAATAACTCCTCATTTTAATATTTTTTCGAGCGTATAATAACACTAATAACTAACTATAAATATATTTATATTTAGGTAACCTTTAAAACTATCTAGGTACATAAATATTACACATAAAATATACTATAGTCTTTTTAAAAATTGTAAAAAAGTAAGCACTGTAATTAACGCGGTCAATATTATAATATCGTTACTTATTCAAATTCAAATTTTATAGAATACATATTATATATGTATATTTTTTTATTGTAAATTATCTTATCTATATTTTGTATTGTTATCATTCACGATGGGAATTATAAATTTTATCGGTTTAAGCAATTTCAGGAATAGGCTAAGTAAGTAAAATTATGTCTATATATATAAAAAAATAATTTCAAAAATGTACCGATTTTGCTTGTACCTACATTTATTAAAATTTTACTAGCAATTTTATCTGTAAATTCCACATAATATCTATATAGACTCGTGCATAATGACGTGCATACACTATACATATACTGTATATTCTGTGGTAAGTGTACTTTAACCAATATGTTGTATTTATTAATTATTAAAAAAAAAAAAAAAACTCGGTTGAAAAAAACCGTTCGAGTGATTTTTCCACAATATATTATTATAATTTAGCGTTGAAATATTATTTACGAATATAATAATATATAACCTGCCATACCGTAATAATTTGAAAAATTATTACAATGATGATGTACTTATATGATGGTTAAAGTATTTAATTATGAATGATTAATTTATCTTCTTAAATGTATAGAAGTATAGCGTCTCACGAGATGACTTTTATTAAACATGAAGTGCGATATTATGATTTTTCATCATTATTGCGTCTTAAAAACGTCGACTGAAAATAAACTCAATCAAAGGGAATGCATTATTAACTACGCGTATATACGTATTTTAATTGAATTTACTTCTACGTTTACAGTATACATTTATAAATTTAAAATACACGTAGCGGAATATTACACAGAGGTATACTTTTGACTTCAGACTGAAAACTAAGTTTCCAAAGCATAAAAAAATAAATAATATGTTCTGAGAAATAAGTCGGTTTCAATGTAGTGGCGTGTGCGGTAATATTTTCGTGAGAGAAGGATGTATGAGATACGCGGTGAAACCAAATAAAATATTATTGTTTTCATCAGATAATATTCAGATTTTCGGTCGACGATTTTTCGCATTATAATATTATTATCATCATCATTATCTGCACGATTGTGTTAATACACTAATGAATACTGACGCCGTTCGGTATATAATATAATAGTGTACTCTAATTTCCTGGATTTAATCGTCAAAATAATACAATATACTATTTATACATACGTTCAACGCGTATAATATGACGCGTCGAGCGCACGAATATCAATGCTACGTTTATAATAATACGTAAATCATTTTATTATTTAACGTTATAATATACGTAGGTACGTTAATAAATAACTTGACAGACAGAAATTTCGGATTGCCGCGTAACGTCTGAATGCCTGTGCGTGTATTATAATATTATTATTATACTAATAATATGTGTGTTTCACAGGTTTCGGACAGTTTTACTTCAATGCCTCTCTGCTATTCCAAATATGTGACGTCATACTGTCGATGTACGCGAGTTACCATTTGCGAAATGCCACTATCCGAGTAAGCACCAAACACATACAATTATGCACTATCGTCGCTTATTAGCAATTATTGTTCATTTTCTTATAAGTATACTATCGTACAATGTGAAGGTTTCCGACGCCCGTGGGTCGTGACGATATCACTGTTAGTCCAACATAATATAGAATTTGTAAAATTTTAAGATATTATATTTTAGGTAGGTATGATACAAATCGTTCAGTACGTCTTTTAGAAATACGATTAGATAGGACACGGGTATCCTTCGTATGCCTTCGCTGTAGGTAGGTATTTGGTGTGAATAATTTTATTTGGTATTATTATTATAACTATGTGTATAAATACTAAATATGGTGTTGTTATAAAACATAGTAATATTCTATGACATTGATTAATACGATATTATAACGTATCTGTTAAACACCTGCAGCTGCGTTGAGTTTTCAGTTTACACCAAGCGTATTTATTATAATATAGTAATATTCGGCAACAATACTCACAGGTACGATTTATTACATAATATATATATTTCGATGGTCGTTGCCGAACGTGTATGCAGTGGTGTCCCAAAACGATCAAAACTGTAGTAATACACTTTTGCGTGTGTGTGAACTTACCACTATGTGTTGAACACCATATCTATACCGAATAACGCGTATACTTACGAATTACGATATTATAATATTATATTATTATTTACTATATTAATTTCATAACAACGCGAAATAGATGAGTGATTCAGAGATAAAACATTTATTTTTCTAAACATTTAAGAACATATTATAATATACAACAGTGAAACCTCTGTTGGCTCTGTGTAGTGAACAGCCGCGAGGAATTGAGAAATTACAAAACGCCCGCAATAAACTATTAAGTACAAAAAAAAAAAAAAATAATAATCGGTAATACATACGAGTACACGCATTAAAATCGGTATTATTTATTAATTTTATTTAAATTAATGATATCATTGTATTATATTATTATCGTACTAAATGTACTGCAATATATTTATTATTGATTATACGTATGTTTATATTTATATATTATAATATATTAAAAAGTGGGTATTTTTGTATTATAATATTATATTTACCTGATGTACAATTAAGAAAATCAGTTTTTTTTTTTATTTTGAGTAATTTTTTTCTGTTCTCAATCGATTTAAATTGACCATAATTAGCATCTTCCTTACTTTTAAAAAATACATTTTTAAATTATTTATTTTAATGTATATAAGATAGATTTATAGAACAATATTTTTCGATATTATGTAGATACGTTTTATATTATGTCCATTTATGCGAAGTCGTTTTTTATTTTGGTACTAGTTTGTAACTCCATGTCCACTACATGTTAGGATTATCCGCTACCCGTTTTAAAATGTATAATCGATTGCTGCGTAGGTTTCCATTTAAACATTGAATCAAAATACAAAATCTATATCAAAGTCCGTAAACGTATATAGGTAAATGGAGGGCAAACGTAAAAAATAATACTTTATACCTAAGTACTTTGAGTGGTTAGGTGATTAGAGATAAGTATACTACAATAATATGTATATATCATTATTTTGTCCATAAAAAAGGATTGTTACCGAGTTTACATAATATAATATGTATATTATATTCCTGTAACTGAAACTATTTTACTATCTATACTGTGCAGAATAACAGTAATACACCTTGCTGGATCAAAAAAAATCTGTATATGAGCCAAGTTTACAAACGCATTCTATATTATTATTATGTTGTTGTTTTATTTTTTCCTACAAAATTCAATATCGTGTTTTATGTTAAATTTATTAAAAAAAAAAAACTATTTTTAAAGTTTATTATAAATAAAATGAAAATTGAAATTATTTAAAAATTATTAGTTTGAATTTTGTGTTAGGTAAATCAAAATTTTCAAAAAAATTATCCACTAAACAGTTTAAAGAAAAAGGAAAAATAAAAGTTTGTATCATTGTAAGATAGTTAAATAGTAAAATAGTAATTCAAAAACTTGAAAATATAGTATTTAAGTATTTCAAACATCAGAATTTTAATCATTTTATTAAACAAAAAATGGTAATTCGCATGATTTGTGAATCACCTGCTCGTATAATATTTTTCGTTATATTTTAAATTTATTTTTACATTTATCTAGTTTTATCGTTTGGTATACAATATAAATAACACCTAGTGAATATTATTTTATCTGTGTAAAACGGATCTCTAGTGTATTAAGTACATTAGTGATTGTATTCGACTGTTATACTATATAGACATATAGTACTGCACAATCCCATAACAAAAATCTCGAACCTTATACCTAATAATTTAAAATTCAACATCCATTTTTTACGAATTATGTAGTATCTATATACCGCACTACATATTTTGTATCTAGTTAATATTTTGTTATTGTCATTTTATGATTTTATGCTTTATCCGAAATGACAGACTGAATTAATTCCGACTCGCTTTTACGTGAGAATAACAAAATTTCTGCTATCACGTAATCTTTGTATAATTTGAGTGCAATATAGTTTGAGATAAACCACATACCAAACATCAACTGAATCAAAATTTTGTTTTTCATCGATATCGCATTATTCCCAAAAAATATTTCGATCGAAAATCGTTTTTTTTTTTTTTTTAAATATTATAATTATTTATAACTATAACATCATAATTGTATTATGTGAACGTTGTTTTTAATAATTTTTTTCAGTATAGTAACATACAAGATGTTAGAATATGGATAATAGTCAACAATCTTTACCTTTTGTCAGCGATAACGTGTTTTATATTTGTTTTGTCCAAAGTCGGGAGTCTCGTAATTTGTATAAAATCGATAACCATAATGAGTAAGTATATAAGTATAACATTATACTTATGCAAATAATATAAGATTTTTTTTCCGATATTTGTTTAATGTAACCTCATCACTTATTCACTCGTCATTTTAGTATTTGCCAATTACAAGATATACATCGTCCATCAGATTTACAAGGACGAAAAATCGTCGTACATTATTTTGGAACAAGGTCCGCCGATGTTATCTGATTCACCACAAGTAAGTAGTCTCCACATTTTTTCATGTCGAATGCGAAAAATTATAGAATTAACAGTATTTTGTCTTTTTTTCAACATAGCCTTTCAAAGGAGACAATCTATCACTTCAAAATTATCTCGTTGAAGTTGAAGAGGAATCGGAAAAAATGTCCAACTTTGAACCACTGCTCTACACAGCAAATTAATAATCGTATATAACACCTAATACGGTTGTCAAAATAACAAAAATAATGATATTAAAATAATGTTTCAATGTCTATATGGTTTTAATAATAGATAATATAAATTAGATTTATTTCTGATCATCAATTTTGATAACGATTTTATACTTTAAGTCTTATATTTTGTAACATGTAAATATAAAATAAATAATAGCATATATTTAAATATACTCGTTAGGTATACTGGTTATAGTAAACACTTTGAAGTCTCCCGATCCTGCATACTCAACTGTTCGTTGATGGAAAACGTATCAATTGGTCCAGTGAATCACAATGATTAAATATCTATATGTTACCCTAAATCAAAAACTTATTTACAATCCACGTATCGTTAGTAAAGATCAATACGGTTACCAAAGTCTAAGGATTTTATATCCTTTTTTTTAAAATGGCATACTCGCATACAAAATTCAGTTCAAAATGACCACCAATACTGAGTTAAAAACAGATTCACAGATTCAAAGTCCTTTCATACTTTCGTCATCACTATAATATAATTTATGAAGCTACATCAAAAATTCATATAAGGGTAGTCCTATTACTCGTGTATTATTATTAATGATGACGCATATTAAGTGTATTATACATTGAAATCTAAAGGCAAGACAATTAAAAAAAAAAAAAAATTATAGTAAAATTTATGACATTTGATTTTTAATAAAACAAAAAATAAAATAAATAACCATGCATTTTTAATTATCTACCATTGGAATCACACAGTCCAAAGTCTTCTAAGATGAGAGGGAAAATTCAATAATAAAATATTTCTCAGATAAATCACAATATTTTAAAACCGTTCACTCGAACCCATTGTACTAAATCGTTCAAATACATTGTATCAATTGTATTAAAATTCATCCAAACGCTAATTGCCTCAATGCGTATCGTGTGAATGTGTTTATGTAATTATGTGTGCGTTTTTTGTGGCAATGGACAATAATTATGATGGTAAGTGATAATAATATAAATAATATATGTGACTGAGGTAACTATACGCACCTATATATCATTTGAATAGTATCAACGATTTTTGGAACTGACCCTTAACTAAATTAAAATGTTCGAATTTCATTCGAGATCAAAATAGGTAATATTTTAATACCATTCGATCCGAACATTCCATAAAACTTATTAATTTTAGACGACATGATGTATCGATAAATTTAGTAGTACACTAGAGAACTAATTAAGGAATAAACATAAAATGTTGGGGAATAATAACTATGTACATATAATAATATTAAAATCTTTTATTTTTTCCAACTATATTGGTGTGTGATATGAGAAATAAATTATATCTTGTTTAGACTTTTTAAGTGTATAATATTTTAGTATACTTTATTATTCATCTTTGTGTACTCGATAGTCGTTGTGTCGCTGTCGCGGTCGTCTAGAAATTTAGATACAAACTGTTTGTGAACGAAGCCGTTAGTCTGTGCTTATATTATATTATAGATAATCTGCACTCTATAACGTCTTATTAGTAATAAATATCATTATCATGATTGTTTCTGAGATGAAAATGATTTGTTTCGAAACGATATAAAAATAAGGTAAACTGTTTTCTTTTATTAAAAAAAAAAAACGACACCTGAGACAGCAGCTGTCAATAATTGACTTGTTTGGTAACCATTCGTAATCCCATCTATTGGTTTCATTACATTAACCTGCCATTTCCCTAAAATTTTATTTTTAGGTTGAGAATTAGTCTCTGTTAGATGTATTCTTCAAAATTAGTTTATTTTATTTTTTTTATCAAGAACCATTTAAAAATAAATTTATAAACAATAATATTTAAATATGCACGAAACCGTGCTGTATTCAAATTACATACAATGGGGGCAATGTAAATATTAGTATTAGGAAGATTATAATATTATAATATTATTTTATTATTATAATTTTTTTTATTATATTGCTAATAATATTTCAAATTACCTATTTCATATTTTTTCTTCGAACACTTCTATTTTGATTTACATAACAAATAAAATAGCTCCGTAGAAACTTCATAGCACTTTATGATAATTATTTAATGGTAATATGATATACCTAATGAAAATATACATTTTTAAAATTTTTTTTTATTATTGGGTTAATAAAGCTTCACCTTCTGAGGTCATTAGCCTGTAATAATTACAAAATATTGGTCTTAAAACTATAGGGATACATTATGTTTGACTGTAGAGGGAGTTAGTGAAATATATGTATATAGGTGTAGGTATATATATTTTTTACATTATTTTATGTTATGTTATAATATGAATTATTAAAATAAAAATAAATATCCTAAAGAAAAAAAATCAAACATTTTATCAAATCATTATTATTATTTTTTTTATGTTAAGACTTTGATAGCTATTGGCCAGGTGGCTTATTTATTTATTTATTTTTTTATTATAATATGTTTTTCTATTAATTTTCATAATTATATATTATCTATACTCCTATACTTATATTAAGCTGAAATATTTTGTTTTGTACAAGTTTATATGTTTGGTGAATAATATCACTTTTGTATAGTATTTAGGACCAAGCAGTTATGAATGTTTTAAGGTATGAGATATTTTTGCCGAGCTTCTTGTGTGTCCCTGCACTCCATGGAAAAATGTTTGATAGATGTGGGATAGCCACATATTTGACATATTCTTGGTGGTTTTTTTTACATGATGAATATATGCATGTAGAATTTTATTTTTATTTTTAGTATTATATTATTTTATACCTATATTATAGTTGTGTTAATTTATTTAATTTTATGAAAGCCTATTAATATATTTTTAGATGTTTTATATACAGAAATTCAGAAAAGTACATTGAAACTTTTATAAAAAAAAAATAATATAGGTTTCCGTTAATAAAAAAGCGGGTAAGTGAGTACCGCTCTGCTGTACATTAGATGTCGCGTGGATTTATTAGGTATATATTATAGGAGTGTTAAACTTGAATCTAATGATAGGTATCATTGTATACGAAAAACGATTCTGAACGATGATGATTTGTCAGCCTAGGATATAATTTCCGATGGTTAATTTTTACCATAATAATTTTTTTTTTAAAAATATTTCGTTTTAGTATAAAAATGTTAAATATATACATTTTGAATAGCTAGTAGTATATATCAGGACAGCTAAAGCCTAAAAGAAATATGAATACAGCGTATCGCTGTAAAATTATCGAATTGTTGCGGTCTTCTTCTTTATTTTGAACACACTTGGCTGAAATAAGTAATAATGTTTTTTTTACTGATCTTTGTGAAAAATTATTAAAAAATATAATCGAATATTCTCTATAAATAATGCTGATAACCAAAAACGCGATGGAGTCAACACAAAATACACAAAAAACCGTTTTTTCATAAAAAAAAAAACTAAAAAAACCACAACTAGCAGACATTTTGAAATAATTGGTACCAAACTTTTCAACAAAATACCACCTTATATAACAAACCACCCAATAAATTTATTTAAAAAAAGCATTCTACAACGGCTATTGGATTTCCCTTACGAATTAAATTTATAATATTATCACTGTATTTATTTCAATTGTTTAATCATTATAAACTAACTCAATTTGTATGCACCTTAGATATTCATGCTATAGATTATTTCATTTTGTAATTTTTTTTTTCTCTCTAACTTCTTGTAATTTTTTCATAATTTATATTTTAACCTCACACGAGTCATCTCAGAAGAGCCCAGTAATCATATCTATATGAAATTAAATAAATAAATAAATGGCTTATACTGAATTAAATTTTGTATACCTACGCAATACTACTTGTAATCATTTTTAAATAAACTATAATAATATATTGTGATACTCGAGTTCCTTAATAGGTCATTGATACTTGGAATACTAAGAAAAAGGTAATTAATTTTTTACTATGAATTTAATTTAAAAATAAACAATATGTATTTTCTTGGTTTTTGGATATTCACAGGTATTCGAACTTACCTTACGGCTTACACTCATTTCAGTAAGACACATCAAATAAAAAGAAAATTAATCTATCGACAATTATAAAAAGTACCTTAGTTAATATTAAATATTTTTTTATGACATTGTTATTTTTACTACATTTTATTTATTACATACCATTAAACACTTGAAATAAACATTGATAAGACAATTACTATGGAACAACAATATAAATCAGAGAGATTAATTTTTGATGATCATTTTAGAACACTTAAAAAATGACTACCAAAAAAAAAAAAAAAAAACAAATGACAAATTTATAAGCTGAAAACAAAACTTGTAAACTCTTAAAATCAATATGGGCATACTGGATAAAGAACTATTGAAGTCGGCTAAAAAAAATCGAAACTAAATAAAATTAAAGTATTTCAAGACATTGCACTCTACAAAATCACAAACCTTCCACCCTTTGTCTCTTCACAAAGACTTTGGCATTAAATTGATTGAGGATAAAGTTGCACTATTTTACAAAAAGGTTTTTTTTTCTAGACCATAAAACCACCACAACCCAATCATAAAATTACTTACATATCCTCTCGATTCCTAGAAATTCTTATCGCAGACTTAAAAAAAAGTGGTACGTGGTATTTTCTGTAATCTTTTAATTTAGAACTAAGTAATACTAATTCTACGGCTTCTTATTCCATACTTTATGATTGTCATGTCCCATTATGAAGTAATATACTTATTGTGCAAAAGTCTATATCAATGGTTGTATAATTAGTTAGGTTAGTCTATAGGTTTATTATATGTTATGTATTGTATATTATACTTACTATGTCAAGTCAGAAATATTTTATATAAATGTGCCACTTTTTAAAAAAAAAAAAAAAACAAACAAACATTGGTCCAATGATTAGAGTCGTGGTTGACATATTATTATATTTGGGTATAAGTATAGTATAATAGTATGTTATGCCTACATTGTACATATAATGTATATAATGTTAATGAAATATATAAGCATTCTATATTTTTCTGTATGATACAATATAAAAAAATAAATATTAAATATAAATATTTTATACGTTACTGTCAATATAAAAAAGGTAAATAAAAAAATATCGTTCTGCTGTAAAACATTTATTGAGTAGAATACAAAATAATTTGTAATTTTCGAGATTTTGAAAAATTTTTTCAAAATTCTAACATTCATTCATTCTTACTTATAAAAAAATATTCGATATTTTTTAATTGATAAATGGATAATTTATTAAAAACCTAGTACCTACTACATTTTTAACCATTATTACCCATTCATACTTTTTTATCGGTATTTATAAAAAAAAATCGAAATTTTGAAAGGAGTTAAAATATTTTGAAAGTTGTATGTTGTATAGAAAATAATAGTATCAACATTCGGTGAAAATTTCGAATTTCTATGGTTATTTTTTTTTAACCAAAAGAAAATAAAGAGAACAATATTGTGACGAGTGGCTTAGCATAAAAAAAAATACTCAGAAAAGTACTGTAAAATGTTTTTTTTACCTAGATTAAGATTTCAATTGCTCTATTTAAGATCTAAATTTTTTAACATTTTTTTACTATTAAATAAAAAACTACCAATGAAAAATATGTGTAAAAATAACTTAAATTATTTTTTTTTAAAAAAAGAAGAAAAATATATTTTATTCAATATTCAAATATTTCACACATTTAAAATTTCATATTCTTATTAATAAAGAAAAACAATTACAATAAAAATGTGAATTATCGAAATATATTTCGATATGTATGTAATATATTGTATTATATTCATTGTCACTGTACAATACAAATACATTTCATAATATTACATCAGATGCTTATACATTGTAGTATGTAGGTGCCATATATTAAGTACTTAGATCGAATTATATTCATAACAAATGTTGTTTTACATAAACGTTTTTTTTACACCTTCGTTCAAAGATAGATCACTGGATATTTGCACCTCACGTGCTTAAAAAATCATCACCATTATATGAATAGAATATTTATCACGGCATGTTTACTTCTAATATTATAATAATATACACGTACAATGACTATAAGACTGCAATATTATAGCGAGTATATATTATATTGCATAATATTACAAAATTTACTATTTAGTAATAATTAATATCAGTAAACGGAACGTCGATGTGACATCAATAGTCGCAATATCATAATTTTATACAGAACCAATTAACCGATTAACCGTTAATAGTGCTCGACTGCTCGACACTATGATATAATAATACATTAGATGTATGATCTCATCTGTAGAATGTGTATAGACACTGTCAGATCATAGTGAGTGTAGCCAAAATCTTCTTTATATTTTATACGATATTATAAATATCTGTATATAATACACCGATGACTGTTGACATTTACGATTTTAGTGTATACACTTCAAGCGTGTTGTAAACTGCAAGATATTTTCGATGGTATTATAAGACGTTATTGCTCTATCACGTTATTTCGGAACTTTTAATCGGTGTTTAAGACGTACGTTAGACTATTATTGGTGTTATCGCACGAGATAGCTGTAAGCTCGATAAGTATGCATCAATCCGATTTTATAACGTTTTACTGCTGGATATTTATCTTCATTGTTATAGCATACTAAACCTAGCACAAAGGTGATAGGTATTTAACATTTTAAAATATCAAAATAATTTATTGTAATTGTATGGTTCTCATTCGTATAATATCAGCATTCACTAAATAACTATCGAGCATATCAACACTTACTACTAAAGTGATCATACACCTTGAAACATATAGGTATATTTATATATAAATAAGGTGCGCCTCGTGATTCTCGACGCAGGCGGCAAAAAACCACGCGAAGATAATATAATTCCTTTTATTTTATTGTTGTAATGTCATTACGATAATATTATCATAGGTAAATATTGTAGTAATTATTGTTGGTCTCTAACTCGCGTATGCGCATATATAAACGTTATATAATGTACTTCTATACAGAGTGATTTCATAATCATTATTTTATGACACACTAACATTTTTTGTTATAATAAACAGTAATCATTATTATATTTTAAACGATCTTGTTGCAGACTTTCAAAAAAAAAAATAGAAACGTTTTTGCAGTCTTTTAATATTGTCAAAGATTCTAATTGCTATAGTTTATAAACTATTATAATATAAGTTAGGTACCAATCAGATTAGCACCCGACTCGGAAAAATATATAAAATATAAAATTGGGTGGCATTAAAATTAGTTCCAAAGTAATATCAAATATTATAAAAAAAAAAAAATATTAACTATTTTATATGAGACACAAAATTAAACTTAAATAAAATTAAAATAATAAACATACAAATTATAAATCAAAATTTATTCATAACAATATACTTAATAATATAATATTATAACATTCATAACATATTAATATACATAATCGTAACAGAAAATTTGCGCTCGAATCGTATCATATTCAATTCAAATTTGAGTGGTTATACATGACGTAACGCTGTGCAACACACTGTATAATATTATACTTTCATACATAATACTCGTACCTATATTACATACATGAACAGCCTGTTCGTCCACACTCGATGCATATAATAATATAGATATAGATACACACTCATGACGAAATAGTCAGAGTACGTCCTGTTATTATCATAGTGCAAAATAATATCGTCTGCAGCGGTTATTGTTTTTTCTGTTTGAAACTTACTGTTCACAACCGACGTCCGACTGTGAATCGCATGCTTACATGTATCTAAGATAAATATAACAATATTATTTCATCCATAAAGCCGTGTACCGTTCCATTATCTAAAAGACCAGGGTATCTCCTCAGGTCTCTCCTATACAACAGTAGTTGTATTGTATCATAATATTGCTCACATACAATAATACTAAGTGTAACCACCACCGCGATGGCCGAAACCCTGTGTTTCTTTGGACTGACGACCGTCCGTATGGGCACACGCATTGTGGCTTATCTACAATTTGTGAGTATAATGATGTTATTATCACGAGTCAGTAGTCACTATATAGGTATAGCAGATTGTTATTATTAGTTTAGATTGTGTGCGAGGCGATGAATGTATTGATTTTACACTGATGTACTTTGTGTGTGTGTGCACATATTTTGAGACACTTTTTGGGGCATTAAAAATGCTTTCATTTACAACTTTGAGACTAAACTGATTACCGCACATTTGGAATTAAATTTTTTTTTTTATTTTGCTAAATATTGATAAAAACTATTTGTTTTATCAAAAAGCTCAACATTTTTTGATACTTAAATATTTAAAAACAAGCATAATCATTTTTTATAAGCATTTGAAGTTCAATTATTCACCAAGTTCGTCGAAATCAAGAAAATTTACTAGTTATTGAATATTTGATATTTATTTTAGTTATAAAATGTTCAATTTTTATAGTTTTAAGGATTGGAAATGTAATTCTATGTTCGTTATTAATACCTACCTACATAATAATACTCGTGTTATTCTTTATTATTTTGGTTTATGTTATATAGGTACTCGATACTTACTGTACGCAAAACTGCTTTCCTGATTTTTTTTCTTGTTTTACTATTATAATGATGTAGTACAATATAATATTGGGTATATTAAATCACTGCTTCATTGATACATCAGTTGATCGATCTGATTGTGTCGTATTAGATGTGGACACCAATATAATATGTCCATTGTGTATTTTATAGTTTATACGAATACAAGACACAAAAATAAACAGTTTTAGTTTGATTGTATGATTAATTCTAAAAAAAATGTTTTAAGTGCTATACACCTCTTAGTTAGTTATGACTCATAACATATGAGGAATTGATAAAACCACGTGACATCGGACCGAGCTTACCATAATTTCCTATCTAACCCGAGGAAGAGTTACCCACTTCACACAATTATATATCTAGGAACCTATTTTAAAATTATATTATCGATTTTAGATTCTGAGTGTATTGGTTTTACAATGATGTTAATTTATTTTTCATTTTTATTCTGGAAACACTTTTTCTCCTCCTAAACTTCCTCAAAAGTATCAAGTGTAGCATCTTTTCTAAAAGGTAATGTTCTTGAACTGGTACTTTAAAGAGGTCATTTTTCGATTTTCGAAACGGTTAAATGAGAAAAAACCTACGATTTCACCTATTTATTTATTTTACTATATAACAAATTATAGATTGTCGATAATGTAATGCTATCCACCGAGTTTCACTCAGAATCGTTTTTCTTAGTAATGGTATACTGTTGCTCACAGATAAAAATTAAATAACCTTATGTACCTATCCCACCTTTTTTTTGTTTTAATTTTTTTGTATATTTTTTCGTTGCAGACAATAAAAAATTAGACATAAGGGAGTAAGGACAATTTTTATGTTTATTTCAATAATAATTGGACAATTTTAAAAGTAATTGTTGTTAAATTAATAAGCTTTTATTAAACACGTGTTTTAATGTGTATTTCTTGTACAATCTTTAGTATTTACTATTTTAAGTATCAACAAATAAACACACACATTGAATTCCTTATTCCACTATTATTTTCAAAACGAAAATATGCAAAAATTCGATTAATAAAAAATCAATAGTATAATTTTTTAATAAACCTCTACTATACACACATAAAAAAATGTGTACATGATATTACGCGCGTGTTTTAGATTTTTTGATATTTCCTAAATTGATAATTTTTAGTCATCAGATTTTAGTTAGATCAATTTAGTCTATTTGCAATAATTTAAATAATGATTAAGAAAAAAATATTATGCTGAGTAATCATGATGTGTTAATTTATTGTACTTCTCTAACAGATTTTTAACAAAAATGCATCATTCTGTGAACATAAAAACTATTAATATCAAATTATATACCTGTTTATATGGTTTTTTATTGTTCATAGTGGTCACAATTATTTGTTGCCGTGCTCGTGATTTCAAAATATTTTTATCATTGGTCAGACACGGATGAAAGTACGACCGGTGGTGGCGCAAACAATAGTTCATCCGACAATCAAACATCATCGTACACAGGAATGAGTAATTTAATATATTTACAATTACAATATAATTTAATTTTTGCTCTTGCTTTGTTTTCGAATATTATTTATCGTCAGAAGGAGGGGAAAATATGTTTACAAATGATTTTATAATTATAGCATCAATACTAAGGGTTTATCGCATGACAATTTTGTTCAACAATGTATACATTGTAAATGTACTCGTACACTGTATATATATATATATATTATTAGCCACCTTATATATATATTTATATTCACTATTAAGTATTCGTGTCATTATATTTTACTTTTACAGATTATTATAGCGAACTGGATTTCGATGATTCGATATTTTCAAAGCTGTCGAGCACAGTACTCATTATATACACTAGTTACTATTTGAAAATAGCCACGTACACTGTAAGTAAAGAAGCATTTTATGAGTGACTATTTAAAAAAAAAATAGTTGTTAAGTATAAGTTATGTGTTGTTAATAATATAGTGTAGGTACCTATTCGTAAAAATAAATTATTATTAGATAATTTTGTATATTTGGTTGAAAACAGCTAGAATGTTAAATTTCAATATAAACAATATTTTACGTGATTTTGAAATTAATACACATCGATCAGCTAAAAGCCATTCAATTCAGTATGAAAAAGAGCTTATTAAACTAAGTATCAAACTTATTTCTAATTTTAATATTAATAAATATTGTTTATACATTGAACTCAATTTCAAAATATTGTATTCGGTCTTATAAAAGTTAGATTGAAACAATAACTTTACTATTTCATCGAATATACGAATATATGACTAAATAGTATAATAATATTGTTGAACTGGTATAACATTTTAATATAGTATATTCGTATCGGAACTTTTTATATACAAAAAAACTATCATATAAAATTCTTGTACAGGCGTATATTAATATTAAAGTTTATTTTCTCATATTTTTTTTCTTCTAAACAAACGCGTATTTCCATTCAAAATTATTATGAAACGCGTCTCATAATATTATAATAATACTACTATAATATAATGTTTAATCGCTCGGAAAGTCAGCTTTCTGGAAACTCGCACCTGCCTTGCCGCGAATCACATCAAAGTAACTACGATGTCTACTGTACGGACCTGTTTTACAAAATATACCTAAAGGTAACACCGTTCGCCTTTTGTCATTATTTTGTCAAATGGCAATAATTATTTTATAATAATATTATTCTTTAACCGTTCGTACACAAAATATACCTACATATAACTAATGTGGTACAAAATGCTCTGTATTTACGAGCGATTAGTTTTCCGAAATTATTAAATTCTCCCCAAAACATATTTTTAAAATAAATGCGCACACATACAAATAAGAAAAACTATTTATTGATAAATTAATTATAAGTATTATTAAATTTTAATTAGAACAAATTTTTATAGAGCAGAAAAATGTTTTTTTATATTTGTAAATTCTATGGCCACCTACTAAACGATATCTGTGTATTATGTGTTGCCGTGTTAGTGGTCTATACCACAAATAGCTGGTGTATTACAATTTCAAGAGAGCTAATATTTTTAACATATATCTAACTATCTGAGATATATGGCATAACCCCACATCCTATAACCATCTAAAAACTAATGTTATTTTATACTGATCATTTTTTTTTATTATTATTGCAACATATATAATAATATCGTTGCATTAGATAGTTACAAAAAATATACATATAATTTAATAAAGATGTATTTATTTATATGTTATATTATAGTCTAATAAGAGTAATAAGTACTATTTTATTAGTTAAAATGTTTTGTTAAAGAATGTCGACTTGGTCTAGAAATCACAGCAAATTAACTAGCAATATATTATATCTATAAATGAATATAGAAAACCATACTGATCAATATTATAAAGATGTATGTTTTTATTTTCATTTAATATGCAAAGTTTTTTAAAATAAAATAAAATTCTTTAACTTGACTATAATGATTCCTAGAATGACTTCATGGCATTCAAAATGTCATAGGTAAAATATAAATGTATAATATAACAGACAGAATAAAACTGAATTTTTGTATCACATACCACATGATTTATATATTATTTACGTACTACGCAGCGTTTTTAAATCTACAATAACTTCAGCTACTAGTATATTATGCTACTAGTTTTCTGTACAAGTAAATTATTTTCGATAACGTAATAACATTCAACTAATTTGTTTCAATATTATTAGACAGCATAGGTGGATACTTAGCACTTGAATTTGTTCATGAATCAATTTCGTTCAATGATAACAAATATTACTATAATATCATACTATAAGGATTTAATCATTGTATTGTTATATCAACGTTTTATGTTAAAAATCATAGACATTTTTATTATTTATTATAAAAGCATAATATTACAAATACATAATATATTATTATTCTATCCGGATCTGTGGAGGTAGTTAAATGACAGTTTTGTCAAAAATATTTGTTATTAGGTAGATATATTTTTGTGGTGGTTTAATGTGAAATTAAACTATAGTAGTATAGTATTATGTAAGAATTTATTGAACAACCTGAATAGCATTATAATATAAAATATAAATTAATAAGAATTAATTAAGTTTTAAACAAATGATATAATATAATGGATTTGGTCTTCAGTTTGAATATAATTAAACTCCAATAATGTAGGTAGTATAGCCAGTAGGTACTATACTAGTATGTAGGTACCTGTAATATGCATTAATACTTGTAATACAAATACACAGGATAAGTTAGTATGAATATAGTATAATGTAATATGTTTTTTTATATTGTTCTTTTAATTATATGATAAAATATTATGCAGGTATACTTAGATGTCACTAATATAAATGTATATTTCTAGCACAATTTAATGTATTTGAATTTTTGGATGATATTAAATAGCCTTTATTTCTTCACATCAATAGCATTTATAATTTTCGCTTCGTTAAGAATTGGAAGTTTTTTAATATTTACCTCAGGATTAATTGTAGTCTGTGAGTATACTTACATGATAATGTTTATATTAATCAAAAAAAGAACATTCTAATATAATATAATTATATTAACAATTAATTAAAAATTTTTTATTATTTATTTACCTAGTAATAAAAAGTTATGAATTATACATCGTCTATCAATTTTACACGGATGAGTTATTATCAGGCACAGTCAACAATAACCAAAACGTAAAAATATAGTGCATTTGAAAACGATAATTTTTATTAATTGTATGATGGATCATCAAAAATTTTATTTTATTTTTCTGTGTAGCCACCGAGCAATGGAGATCAGTCGTTACCTCAAAATCATACAACTGTGGAAATCGGAACAGAAGTAAACAGTACAATTAATGATCAACGGCCCACTTTGGAAGTAAAAAACATCACTAATAACACCAATTAAAAATACGAAGATAAATCGCTTAAATGTTTAAACTTTTAGAACTCGTGATATAATATATATTTAAATATATATGTAATATGATGACCAAAGACAAAGTAATCAAAATTATTATATTATATTATATTTATTAATTATAATATTATATTTTGTAAACTGCTTGCTTTTTTTTATTATCAGGTTAGCTTCTATACAGTCATAAACTACCATAAAATCAGTATCATATTATGTTACATATTTTATAAGTTATGATTAGGATAAAAACTGATAGTGATTTTTGAATAATATTTAAAAAAAAAATCATTACAAGAACATTAAATAAATACGACCATTATTCATTATAATTTATAATCATAACTACTGTGAACTACATGCACTAAAAACGTATTAAATATACGTATCTATTTATTCACTTAAAACAAGCAAAATATGCACAAAAATGTAATTAAAATATTAAAAATGCCCATTTGAAAATACATAAAAATGTTTTATAAATAATTATATAATAAGGAGTAAGGACGAATATACATTAATTATTTTATTATTCAAAAATAAGAAAAATAAATTTTAAAACGGTAAAATAAAGCATTTCAACACAATACACAATTATTTAAAAAAGATTTTGTGTTTGATTTGACAAATATATATTATATAAATAAAATACATGTAGGTACCTAAAATCCAGTCATGTGTAGACATGTAAAAACAATATGTGTACGTTTTTATTATTCGAACAGCTCAAGAATTATAGTACCTAAATAATATAGGTTTGAGTTGAATAAAAATCAATAAAGTAGGCATGCAAATCTGGAGATTTCGAAAACTCTAAACTATTACCTGGACATGAATTTATCATTTATTTTATTATACTTGACGAAACGTTTGAATTAGATGATTTACTAATCTTCAGAAAAAAGACTATTACATGAGCGTAAACACGGGGTGGAATATGGGGGATGGGTCCCCCATGACCATTTTTTATAAATGTACTTTATACATTATCCCGATAATAGAAAAAAATAAAATAGTAGTATAATAATAATATATATATATTATGTATTTATATTTATTATTTATAAATAATTAGGTATTCAAAATTATTACAAATAATTAGTTTTAAAAAATTTTCATACACTAGTTTTGTATTTTTTTAATCGATGCTGTACAATCTTGATGAATAGGTACGAATAATTATAAGTATCGACTTCAAGATACACAAATATATTTATTATTTATTATAATATGTATTTAAAAGAATTTTTTAAATCTATACAAATAATATAAAAATAAGCAGATTAGATAAATTAACAGAAATAAATATGCGTGATATACATATTGTGCAAGAGAAAACAGCTCACTGGTAACAACTTTGAGATATCAATAAAATAAATAATTACGTTAATGTTATGTTTGACCAGTTTCATTGGTCGTCACGATTTTCCAAAAATCCCATTCGAAGTAAATATTTTCAAAAACCTTAATAATATTAATAAACTTTTCGTGTAACTTGAAAATACAAGTGTGCTAATTTAGACAGGAATTTCTGTTGAACTATTTCGAAAATATTTATAATATAAAGATGTATATAGATTTAAAACTTCAAGAAAGCGTGTAATATTTCCAGAGTCGATTGCACGTACCGCTGACTTGTGTAAAATATTTTACCGAATTGTTTTTCCGTTTTATTTTATTTTAGCTCACTGTGATAATATGCCGAATGATGTCAAGATTCCATGATGGAAAACTTAAGGGGAAAAAAGTAATCTATTACAATTCTAACTTTTCTTTCACCATACAATTTATATTACATTGGTAAACGTGGCTTTTATTATTGTTTGAAACATTGACGTCGGGATTTATAATTATATAGGTAATTAGAATCGATCTACAGAACAGTACTATCAGAAACAATTAGGAAAAACCGCTCTCATTATTTTATTGTTTAGGAAATGTATGACACACGTTCTATATAATATATTATAATTTCAGCATCTTATTTGATTTTTTTTTTTTATCAACTATATATTATTAAAATTATTTTTTCAAATATTTAAGATAACTATTCATTACACAGGCAAGGATCACAACAGATTTGTAGTCCTGATTAAAAAAAAAAAACCAAATGCTCACTACTAAAAGCGAAAGATGCTATATAGATTATATTTTTTCAATATTTCTAATACGATACACGGACAATTTTGTTTTTAAATTTTTCGTATTTATGAGTTGCAAGTTTGAATAACTCATATTATGTGAATATAATATTTAAAAAATAAAAATTATATTGCATAGTCTAAGTTTTTTTTTTGATATTATGGTGGACATTTTATTTTTTCATGTTTAATCATTAACTGGAATCCGTTACTTTAAATTTGTATTTAAATATATTTACATTTTTTTAAATTTAAATTTATTCTAAAATGTCATTAATATTTCATTTAAAAATCCCTTAACATCTTAATGTATTACGTCCTCTAGATCCTAATAATTAAAGTATTAACTACAATTATTAAGTAGTTAAATTTCAGCTTGTGACTTTTGTATTTCATTTGTTTATAATATTTAAGGTTTTACAAAGTACGTATAATACATTAGGATTACTTAAATACATTATATAAATGTGTTCATCTAGAAATGTCGAAAAAAAAATCTAATCTTCTAAATAAGGATTGTCGTTAAATATATACTTCACCAAAAGCATCGTTGAGTGAACACCGGAAAGGGTCTAAGTATAACGTATAGTGTTAAAGTTTTAACGGCAGGAACGAAAAGGATAATAATTGCAGCCATTTTTGCAGCCGATTCTATAATAGAGACTGAATTATTTTTCCTCAATCAGAAAAATGCAATCTTCGTCGTTCTCTTTGGCTTTTCAGTGACTATTTCTGCACTAATCAAACATATAAATCATTATTTTTTTACCGGATCGTAAATTCAGATTGCTTTTCAAAAATGACGACTAGCAGTAATAAAAATAATAATAATAATACGTATGTAACGTCGAACGTAGTTTTAACAGCTGTTACAATCTGACCGTCATTAGTGAACTATATTCGTGTATATATAAAACTGAAACAGCAGGATAACACATTTTACATGGTAGTTATATAATATATTATTATAATACATCCACCAATGTCCACTATATTGTCCTTCTCGTACAATTGCCAGTAAAAATTGCACGGCGTAACATGTTTTACCTACGTATATTTTGTTTTCTGTCATTTATTTTTAAGTTTCACAAATCGTGATCAAAATAAATGGTCAAATGTTCTACAAACATAACACAGGGTTATTCATAAATTATGCTTACCCCTTTTTTTCTTAAATACCGTACTAGTAATTGTTCAAAATCTGATTTTTGGAAAATTAAAAAAATTAAAAGATTTTCGATATTTATTTTGTATTACTTAAGGAGTGTCCAGTGAAGCATTTGTTATTCATATGATAAATGATTGTTAACCACCCTGTTCAACTATAAATTATTTAGAGAATAATTTTTCTGAAAATATTAACAACCCGAAATTCGAAAGAGTAGTTTTTAAGTTATTTAACATTGTAGTATATTAGAATAATACAACTGATAACTAATTTATATAATATGATGACTATGGGGACTTGAACATTTTGATTGTTAATATTAATGATTAATCTAACGATATTTATTATTTTAAAAATGGTATTATAAGTATAATATTTACTAGATGCCATATTAACTAACTATTTTATAATGTAGTAAAATTATTTTTTAAAGATTTTGAATTAGGTACATCACAATTAAAAAATTTATGTAACCACTTAACTAAACAGGTTTTAGTAAAAAAGGTAATTCTCATTTTAAAACAAAAATTTGTATCACCACAGGACACTTCTTAATTGTGTAGTATAAAACTCTCAAGAATTTGAAAATATGGTCTATAACCCCATATTAAAAAATTTCAAAAATCATACTATGAACTAAACGTAAAATTAAAAGAAAATAAGGTTGTGAATTTGTGATCTTGTTTAGTTAATCACATTATTTATAATTTATCCTTTCACCACTTTAAGTGTAATTTTTTTTGTATTCTTTTAACGTTTAAACCACTGTACTACGACAATATACACCTAATTTTGGTTTCAATCAATATCGACCTTATTGACAATCCTAGTAGAAACGTTCAATACAGTCCAATCGTCATTTTATACCGTCCAATTGCAATTGACGTTAACCAACATAAAATAATACTGCAGCGCTTTATTCGTAGGCCACAGTGGTTCCAAATTGAATTCAAACCGCACAGCAATAAAATTATATGATTTTCGCCTTTAACAATGGCTGTGCCATATTATTATTATTTTAATATAAAATATGTTATGTGCTAATGGGCTTGTTCTGTGTAATTCACATGACAGCTGTGTTTTCGCTGCAATTAATGGTATTTTTAAAACCTGAAATTTGCGGAACAAAACAAATTGTACTCTTGTACTGATTTTCATATTTCAATTATTTAATATCGTTTAAGTTCAACTGTACTATTCGAATAAATAGTTTAAAAGTAAAAAAAAAAAAGTAAAAATTTATACTTGTACGTTATTTATTATGAATAAAAATGTCATTAAGTATAAAGTTGGAAATAACAGCTGTAGTATAATTTAAAACGTAATTCGCTATATTAGTTAGGTACAATAACAATAATAATGTTTCCATGGCGATCGATTAATTGATTTTAAAATTAAGTTAAAAAATATTTATTTTAATGATTTAACAACACAATGCCATGACCAAGATGAACATATCTTTCACGACAAAGCCGTAATAAAACTAGGATTTGAAACGTTTTTTTTTATTCTATTTCTATGATTTTGTATTTATATACTACTACCAGCCCATGTAACTAGCTGTAAGTGAGTGAGTACCCTAGCTTCTAGGTCGGAGACACGGCTTTAAAAAAAATATCGTATAATTATATTATTACATGAATTATAAACATTAAACAATTACTTATAAATCTATTTGCTTTTATACATAATTATTAATTTTTATTTGATTTAATTGAAAATAGATTTTTTGTCTGGCTTCAAAATATCTGTGTTCAATATATTAACTATTATTTTCATCGTTGTAAAATGAATTATTCTCTACTGTACAAGTACTACCATAAAATATGATAACAAATGCCATGTTCAAAGCTGTAATATTCAACTGATTCTAATATAGGTTATTATGGTTACATATTAATATAATAAGAAACATAAATTGTATTCTAAGATATTGACAACAAGTTCCTTTATAACGATGTACTCGTAGTACATTTACGAAATATTCAAAACATGTAATCTTATCTCATCATTTTCTTGACAAATGTACTGATTTTGCAATGATCTGAAATTCTGTGGAAACAAATCGCCACTTCTATACAATATAGAAACTATAGTTGAATGACATTTCCAAAGTAGATTTGTAACATCATTTTACATATTATTTCAGAATGTATATTGGTATTATTTGCTTGTCAAACGAGAAATTTGAGTTATTATTATCTCGAAAATATTCTGTCTTGTAAATTACATTATTTACATTGTATATTTTGATAACAAATATCAAAACTAATAAGATTTATTTACTTTTTACTGTTATTTTTTGTATAACTAAATTTAAAGTTTAATATAATATCGTAGTAGGTAGGTATTATAATTTATTATGGCGAAAATGCTTTGTGAAGTGAAATCTTTCTTAAAAATCTTAATTATATTGACCCATCCAATATAATATCAGGTGTTCCATATTATTTATCAACAAATTACAAATATTCAACACTGAATTACACTTTTTCAGATAAATAAATGGAAATAAGTTGTACGTAGAATGTAAAGTAAACATATTTAAATATTTAAATCTACTTTTATTATCAAGTATCAATCCAATTAGTATGAAATTAAATTTAATCAATTTAGTATAATTTAGTGTATATTTATATTTATTTAATATTTAAACTATATAATTCTATTAAAATTTGATGCGTTTTAATTCCTTCTATAAAGTACAAAACTAAGCACTGTATATAATTTTAGTCGCTATATGTAGGCATCTCATAATAAATTTACTTTCGCCACTTTAAAAATACGTATTTTTTCCCTGTGAAAATGACATCACGAAATTTTTTGAAATAATTATATAAATCTCATTGTATTCTTTTGCTCCAGTATTTTGTAATGTATAAAAGTCGGATTACTTGTTAAACGCTATTCTTCATTTGTTACTCACCCTTCATAATTAATGCACATCATGATTCCCGAGCACGCTCACTCACATTCAAGTTTTGATTTTTGAAACTTTTAGATACACCTAATTAAAATTCATATTTTTAAGAACTTCAGTTACCTAACATATTAACTTTTTAATGAGAATCTCCTTTTTCCTTTTTAATTGTTAATCATACGATTTTTTTGAAAATTTATATATCTAAATCGAAGTTTGGATAAGTATTTTTTAAATTACCTTATTTTCCATACTAAGTATAGTATAATACCATGGTAATACATTTGGGCAATTTGAAGGGTTACAATGTTTTAAACATTTTAAGGGTTTATATTAATTTATTAACATTTTATTATTCATAAACATTTCTAAGAATAATAACTACTAAATTATTCAATATTATGTTTCACATATATACATTTTTTTGTGCAAACTGTTTTTAAAGACTTTTATTATTGGTTTATATTAATCTTAATAAAACTCAGAAATTATTTGAATTTTTTAGATCAACATTTTTGTATAAAAAAAAAAACTATTTCTTTATCATTTTAAAAAGTATGTATCACTAATCTCATCACAAGATATAAAATATTTTTAAAAACACTAAATAATTGAAATTATAATCTTGTGATTTACTTGGAAATTCCATTAAATTAATTATTAAATAAAAATGGAAGGATGAGCATTCTTGGCGAATTACTCTATATATACCAATTATGGGTATATTATAGTAGAGGATTCATGATAGAATTTGTTCTTTTATTATGCCTTAACTTGTTTTAATGTCATAATTTATATATTACCTACTTTTATTTTTCATTATTTTTTATTTTTCTGTAGAGTCATACAATATGCAAATAAATACTGAATACCAATTAATTTCTTTAATAAATTTATAAAGTACTATTCAAAGAATAAGCTAGTTATTTATTCGTGTATAAATTGTAGTCACAGCAACCATTATAATGTAATTCCAAAAACTGCCCACTCTGCAGCTGATAAGATTTGAACCTCAATATTGATTTTTATTCTAGATATTATAATATTATAGAAAACAAATTATTCGTTTTCTGTTTAATTTATATTTTTAACAATAAAAATCAATTACGAAGAAGTATAATTTATTTTTTTCGCTCGTGCCGACTACCAGTTTGACGGCGTTTGTACAATCTGAAATCTCGTAGATCGTCTCTCGATCACGTCCGAGGATGAAATGAAACTTTTGCGTCTAACTGTATAAATATATACTATATTGGTATAGTACACTATATTTCACGTGATAATACGGCACATAAAATATATCGAAAGACGTAGAAATCCCACAGCACGCTCACTCACAAAGTCACACATGCGTGAACCCTAAACGAATACGGATACAAACTGTGACTTAATATTCACTATTCAATCGTATAATAGTAAACATAAAATATATATATATATGTATATGCATGTATACGAAAGGTTTCCGGATTTTCGCATAGATACTATGAATAGTCTCATCTTACTACTCGTATGTTATGATTGACCGGAAACGAAAACTTAATTTTTCGCTTATCGAAATATTCAGAAAAAATACTCCGTCTTGGAATATGAAATTTTTTTCGTATGCTGTCATTCAAAAATGTAAAATACATAAAAAATAACTAACGATAAGAAATTGCGAATCGTGTAATATTTTCAAAAACATTGGTTTGTAGTAAGCTCAAATTATGTAAAGGAGAATGTTTTCAAACACTTCGATATTTTTGTCAGATGATGGGGGTTTCTATTAAAAATAATAGCCCAGTATAATATATTGCATTATTCCGGATCGTTTCTCATTGCTCTTGTAGTGCCGTGTTATGATGAATCGGTCTTGTCTGCTCCTGCAATATACTGTACAACAACAACAAATTTACAATCGTTATACATAACTTCGAAACGTTCACAAAAGTGTTACCTCTCGCCTGACAGTTTTTATTAAGCGTTTTTACGGTAAAACGGTTACTGTCTATATGTACTACGGCGTTCTATGTATATATTGATAGGTATACCCGCGGGAGTGAACCTTCCTAATGATAAATCGGATCGAGTATGTACGGTATTGTCAGTATTGTTAGCGCATAATAAAACGACACGTGGATAATTGCCTACAGAGCTTGGTAAGGGATAGAGTATAATGTGAAAGGGATTTATCGTAAATAATTTTTCGCTTGTCGATGTAAACATAATAATATTATTTGAAGTCTGAGGTTAGGATTTGTACGGGTTAGCATATTTTTTCTTTTAGTCCAAATACATAGATTGTAAATCATGTAAACAATTATTGTATTCATACCGAATTGAACATAATAATGTTGTTTTTGCGTATTAAGTTGTACCTACATACTATTAACTAAATGTTATTTTAGATTTTTTGAAAATGTATTTAAAAAAACAAACGTAAAATTATATTTATCTAATGAAGATCTGTAATTATTGTTTTGAATTTTATATAATATAATATTTATAAACTGCTATAATCGGCAAAAATCAAAATATAAAATTAAAATTAAAAATAAAATTGGCTGTGTAGATACACAAATGTACAAAATTCAGTTATATTAATTAAGTATTATTCACTAATTATTATTGTTTTTTGTTATTAACTGACATTTTCGCATTCAGATTGTTAATGATAAATTTAAGCGAATTTCAAATTTAATTACTTAGGTAGTGTATCCTGTATTATTATTGTAATAATATTGAAATCAAAACTGTTGAAAATACATAGTATTTTCTGTATTTATATGAATAATGTTTAACACAGTGGTCTCAGACACGCAGCCGGCGAGCCCTTTTGACGTGGCCCGCAATGAATATTTATTTCATCAAAAATTTTGATTTTGATTTTATTTATTTTAGATTTAATATTAAAATGAGTAAAAACAAATAAATTGTTTTGTTCGCTAACTTTTAACGTAAATATATATAGTCCGTTAATAATTTGAGTTTGAGACTACTCGTTTAACACTTAAATTATACTATTTCGTATGAGTGCCAAATGGGCGATTTTGTTTTCAGGATCTAACGTATTTATAAAAAAATTATATAATTAATACAACAACATTTTATTATTAATATATACGTTTTATGTATATAAAATATTAGGTAAATTACCTGGTGCCGATAAATTATGTTACAAACACATTTTCATCACTATTTTGATCACAATGTTAAAATAATACTTACCCAGTGGCTCTATAAGTTATTTTTTGAACATTATAATTTATAATTAATTTTAAACAAATATATTTATATCATTGAAGTATTAATAGATACATTTCATTGGCAAAAGGACAGATGGGTGATGCTCTCATATCAATAACAAAATATCTAAGTTATTTTCAAATGTATAACACATTACGTCAAAAAATAAAATAACCATACAATTTACGTGTATGTATTATAATAGGTATAGGTACCGTATTATTACACATAACCACCACGGTGCTCTATTATACCGGCTAAATGCTATTATTTTTTAATTCGATATTTGTCTAATACATTTCAACAATAGAATTTTGAAATATGCTTTGGTTTTTATACGGTCGGAAGCTCCTTTTAAAACCCTTTCATATGATGCGGGTAAAGTTAGCTTTTTGTATTCATTCATACTATAATGTTGGGTATCAGATTCAAGCTTCAACCGTCGATCAATCACTATATTATATACAACATAGGTATTATTATAATGCACGTGTATGATGGTTTTAAACGTACCAGTAAATTAAAACGGCAGTTTAACCGTAGGTAGAATAAATATCGATCAAATTCGTTGTACAATATATTTCGTAATAATATATTACATCATAGTATCTTATATTATATATAATTGCAGTATTTATTATTTACGGTAAAACGTACATGTTTAAATGATAAAAAAATATATTTCTTGTAAAAACATTACTATATAACACTTGTAAATATCTAAATACAAATTTAGTATTTTATTTCGATTTTTATTATAATATATTTAATATTTGTTCACATTTTAATATATATATATATATATATATATATATGTATGTATTATATAAATGAATAATAATTATAAAATTAGGCTTTAATAATGCTCTGGATGAAAATTGCGTCCCATCAGGTCTTTCCGATATATTATATTATATTTAACGGGTGATTTTGCTAACATATTATTACTATATAATATACGACCGGCGACGGTCCTTTCCCCATTCTATTATACCGGCTGCAGTAAACGACCTTTTAGTTGCTCGTAAACAAACGGCATTTACCTTTCGCTGTCGCATCGATCGGAACCGGAAATCACAGCGGTCGTCCAATAAAATTTTTTATTATATTGTATCAAACGACTGCGAATCCACTAAATGCAATTTGTTTTGCTGTTGTTTAAAAAACCACGATAGAAATCGTAAACGCTGTCCGTTTAACACACGAAAGTGCAAGTTGGTGCAATTCAATGAGCTTAATTTTCCAACTGAGCGGTAGCCGATAGAGAAACCTTTTCAATACAGACAAACCGATCACAGAACTTTGTAGTAGTCAGCTGTAGAACCACGTAATATAATATTATATAATGATGTCACCGATCCGAACGCCATCTATTCATTTTTCTTATTGCAAAAAAGATAAAGGTGACAAGAGCAGAAATTAGATCTAAAATCTTGGAATGAGAGAGAATATTATAACAGTTTCGCACCACACTTAGAACTTGCGTTAAAGATCGTTTGTAACTATTAAATACATTTTTGTACTTGCAGGTTAACTAAATTAATTACTCCTTTATTAGGTTATAGCAATAATCACAAAACTAAAAACATATAATCACAAAATATATGCACGTAGGATTTTAGTTTTTAGATTTCATATTATTATCCTAGTACGGTCATAGGCAGAGATTTGATCAAATTTGAGGGGGGGCTTAAATGTTGCTTTGCAAAGTAAGACGTGGGGGCTTCGCCCCCACACCCCCACTCTATTATCTATCATGCCTTCACTCTTCAGTACGCATCAACTACTAAATTACTAAATTACAAAACTACTAAATAATAATTACTAACTATATAATATTATGCACTTTAAAAATTATTAATTTATATAATATAATACTATACTATAAATAAAAACTGAAGATTTACTTGATAATGATCAATAAAAAAATTGACTTTCTTCAAATTTTAGTATTTTTATGGTATAATAATTATTATATTGACATTTATTTTGACAACATTTCGGGAAAAAAAAATATTTTGTAAAGTTCCAAGATTTTGTCAATCGTTGTAAAATAAGTACCTTTTTTAATATTATATACTATGAAAAATGTTTGATAATTTTGGGGGGCTTTCGATATTTTTGGGGGGGCTAAGCCCCCCCAAGCACCCCCCAATCTCCGCCTATGGTAACGGTCCCTGCAGTGCACTTGGTTTTCAGTTAAAAATGACACCTTTGATAATATGATTTGAACTTTATTTGATACTTAGCGTAATGATATTCAAAACTTTTAAAAATTAATATTTTATAATTTATTTTCAAATAATGAAAAGCAACATTAAAACGAGTATTATTTATATATATAAATAAAGTAGAAAAAGCAAATTAGACATATTTTATCTGCCAGTGATGGCTAGTTTATTATTAAGATAGAGACCATAATTCACTATAACCAATCTGAACCCAAAATAACGTGTTAAAATATTTACAAAGTCAAACTGTAAATTTAAATTTAATAAAACAAAATGCGATAATAGACGTACAAATACGCGTTGAGCGCAATAATAAATGAATAGTTTTTACTTCTTACAAAATAGGTACAGGTCTAAAATGCATCAAACAGATAACTATTTTAATATATTTTTACCAATGGTAATTTTTTGTAACCAATAACAACGTTATACAAACTAAATATAATCGTTTTTAAAAGTCAAAAAAAATCACAATGTGAGCCCCTCTTTATAAAGTGAATTTTGCCAAATCCTATCTTAATTATTGGTACTATGAAACGAAAGTACTGTTAAAATTCTTATGTTTGGTAACGCTCAACGTGGGAGTCGTTCAAAGGCAACAAGTCGTTCCTTTTATACCTTTATGTACGTCTTTGTCAATTATTTTAAAAATGAATAGCTCGGTTGTTAATCAATTTATAGAACCGGAAATAATCCCAAAACCTTCTCTACGATATACTCATATTTTATTCAAAAATACCCCGTGTACCGATCAGACAAGTAGTTCCTGAAATAATTGGTATCGAAAACTCTCTCATTTTTACATTTATATATATATATACATGGATAGATATATCTACAAGTTACAGTATTAATATTGTTTAATAATAAAATATAATAAATAATTTACAATAATTAAGATTTTAGAACTATTTGTTTCCTATATTTATAAATTGTTCAAAGATTTTTTTAGAATTAATTTAAAACCTAGTACCTATTACCTATACATAGTAAATACCTATTTATTTTTATATACATATATTTATATAAATTTGTTTCAGATAAATTGTAAATCAAAATAAATTTAGTTAACACAGTGAAATAAAATAAAATAAATCACTACAAAATCTATAAGTTAATATCATAACTAAAAAGTAGGATTTTACCTTTTACATCACTCTAGTCTTTCATATTTTTACTTAAGGACATATAATATTATATTGATAATAGTTAACAGATCCAAGGTACGTAGCATATGATACAATGACATGCGTATGAGTGCAGCAGAAGGTTCGTGTGCTACATTTGCAACATTTTTTAGGGGGTTAATAATTGATCGATCCAAGCTGACGGTGAACAATTATAAATACTAGATAGACTCTAAAACTAACTACAATAAATTTTAACCAAAATATTTTTTGTAATTTAATGTTTTTAAAAACAGTGAATAAATGTTAGGACGAATATTTACATTTAAAAATTTTAAATAAATTAATAATTATATTATTATAACTATTACATGTAGGAATAATGAAACAATCTATTTGGATATCATACAATTTATTAATAATTCTGGCTGTTCAATATTTATTTGGTTGATTATAAAAAAATAACTGATTTTTGTATATACTGCATCTGGAATATTAAAGTCTACACATGCTTATTATATGATATGGTAAGAATTTATTGATAAATAATAATATATTATATTCTAATAGCCTATAGGTATAAAATACTAATAAATATAATAATATATATGCATAAAATATTTCGTTTGAGAAGTTTTTAAAATAAAATTATACTTTGACTTTTCATCCGACTTTTTTAATATTTGTTGAGACTTTTTTCAACTTTTTGTAAATCATTTTACAGTTTTCTATTTTCTTAATAAATAATAATCATACAACTTATACTTTAATAATTTTTGAGTTCCAAATAGTTTAAACTTTCAACTAAAAAAAAAGCGCATCTACTTTTAGTATATCTTTTGTCTTATAGTTTATTTATTACTATGGTTTGAAATTTATGAATGTAAACAAAGACGCAACAAACTGTAATCAGATTAAGTAATACCACCCATTTAAAAGGATATCATTAATTTTGATATCTTTAGACACTTACTAAAATAAATCAAGTTTCACAACTTTATTTTTACAATAGGTAGGTACATTTTAAAACTATTTTAATCAAGTCCTGTGATTGTGACGTCTAAAATATCGACTTAAGCGCATTGTGTCATTGTGAAATATACTTATACCTACGTAAAATATCTTGTTGATTAATTTAGAAAATCACATGAATTTATTGTGTAGTATAATATATAATATATATATATATCTCATTTAATCAATTCAAGAAGGCCCAATGATATTATTTGATTTAGGTAAATTTAGTTAGTTAAAGATGTATAATAATGATTAAAATATAACAGGTAAATATTGTAATAATGTAAAATATTAAACAAAATTAAAATAATTATGTTATATTTCATTAAATATAATTTTTTTTCCTATATTTCACAAAATAATTATACCCTTATATGCATAAATTAAAATGGCAAGGGTAACGGAACTGAGCAAAGGAATTATATTGCCTTATGTACAGGCGGTATTCATCAATCTTTTAAATCTTTATTAACAAAATATTATTTATTTGATACGTATTTAATCATGATTTAATCATTAAATGTAAATAGTTTATGAAATAAATTATTATTAGTATTATTAGGTATACTAATAATATTAATTAATTTACGCAGAGGATATTTCAGGTAAAAAAAAATTATGTACATTTAAAGTGATACATTTTTATTTTTGACTTTTTAGATTAACTAAAAGTCCAATATATAAAATTGTTTCTATAATTACATGGTAAATCGGGACTCAAGTATAATTTTAGCAAGTGCTAAGTATGTACTTATGCTAGCAGCTGCTGCAAGCTGATTAACTGCAAGGCTTAGGCTGCCACATATGCCCTCATTTTTTTGAATAATCCAGGATGAATGTAGGTATCTATGGGTAAGTTTAGGAACTATAACCTTGAATTAAACTTACTGTCTTTATAAAAAAAAACTGTATAAATATAAGTGACAGTAAAACATTTATCATTTTCTATAAAATATTGTTTAAAAAGTTATATGTTGATTATTATAAGCGAACGGGCTCAAACATATATTTTTTTTTAATTGGTAATAAAATAAGGTCACTTAGAACTGCCATATTATAATATACTTTAGCTAAAACTAACATGGTCTATGCCTTGATAAATGCTTTTAAATTTAAAGAAATACTTTTAATGGTAGACATGTCATAATAATTATTTTCTTTTTCTCTGTTATAATATTTAAAAGTATAACTTTCTATTTTATCATTATTATTATATAAAATAAAATACTACTAAATATACGAGTACTATGATATTTTAAGAACTAGCTAGTTCTTTTTCAATAACTAATGGCTAAAGCACCAAATGGAGCAACCTAATTTGTGTTTGAGCTTATAATATGTTTTAATACTATTAATTGTTTTATTATCTTTATATTTAATATTGTTCTTATTCATTTTCTTTTTTGTTATATTCTTCATTTTCTTAATTATTTACGACTTTGTGTCACAAACTCTCACTTTTCTGCACAAGTTTTGATTTTGAAAAGAGAACCAAAGATCAATTAATTTATGCTTTATAACATGTTTGTAAATTTAATTTATAATTTTTTATCAATAAATACTATTATTATTAAAACAAAAAATAAATAATAATAACATATTGTATCACTTAAATAAACATCATCCTCCTCACCCAAAAAAAAGTTTCATATTATTCAAATATTTGTAAAATACAAGATCTGTCATTTATCAATCTAAATTTATTTTTTTCCTAACGAGTTTTTCTCCAAATTTTGTGTGACCCTAACACATTATATGTATATGTTTTTTGTCCTTAAAATACGGAAATAATTTGTCATTGGCTACACAGTCGAAAAGCTGATATTTATTTATATTTGATTGTTATATTACGTCAAGTGTAATAACTCTATAATGAAATATTTTTTAAATTATAACTATTAAATAATTTTTATTTTTAAAAGTACAAAAATTTTCTTGGACAGTTAGTTGGGTGTAAGCTACTCAAATTTATCATACCATACTATGTACAATCAATTATATACATAGAAGACATAAAAGATATAGGTACTACCTTTAATATTATTATCACTTATTATAATACTGTTTGGCTGTTTTACAGCTGTTTTTATTTATTTTTAATAATATGATGGAATAGATACGGAAATATTTGAAAATAGAGCACCTGCGGCTCCTTATAACAATATGTATTGCGGTTGACACTTGATACTGACGAAAACGCACGTGCCACGTTTGTCTTGTATTTTGGTTATACGTGTATAATATATATGTATATATATATAATACTGTTGTCACAGAATTTAAAATCCATTAACGATTAATTTATTTTAAAACGTCTCAGATGGTATAAACGTATAATAATGTGTAGGGTGTATCGATCTATGACTATATACTCGTATACATATTATAATAAATTGTTATCATCATCTTATTACCTTATTATTGTCCCGAAAAAATCATGACTTCATCCTTCGTTATGAGCTCGTGATATCTTTGTCAAAAAATTGTAAAACTATATTTTTATATGATTTAAATTAAGTATTAGCGACAGCATTTAAATATTTTTATTTATTCAGTTGACTGTGTTATCTTTTAATTGAAAGTAAATATAATTGTATTTAACATTTAATCATAAAATATAGTTTTACTGTTTTATTTTCACAAACAATGATATAAGTACCTATATACCTAATAAGTAATAATTATGTTATAGATAGTGTATAATATTATGTGATCTACTTAATATTGACGTAAACAGAGAGATTATAGTACAAAATACATGACGTATAATTATATTATAATAATACGATTTGCGTAGATTTATCATAGTATTATATTATTATTATTTATTTTAAGCATAGGTACCTAACAATCTATAATAATATTATGACGTGTGCAGTGTGCATGGTTATTTCGTGTGTTTTGAGTTATATGGATAGACAGTGACCATTCACGAATTAATTAATGTCATACACAACACAGAATGATATTGTATTATATTTTAAAGGTGTACCTGTAATCACGTCTCTACATTGAAAATTTAAATTATCGACTACACTCCTATAGCTATTGTTCAATTCTATATAGCGTGGCGGTAAAACGCGCGCGATAACAATATATATTATTATTCTATGTCACGGTACTCGTACATTGGTATCATCGTATGATATTATTTTATGTTCGCCAATATATTACACACGTGGTTGTTGATTTTCAATTAATATTAAAATTACATTTATTTTAAATTGTTTGGCACGATGGACATGTTTTGTGCATAAAACGGAACACGGTCATCAGTCATAATATTATATATTTCGAAGTTTCGAACTGACTACAAACGCAATTATCTATATATTTTATAGAAATAAATGTTTCTTTCGTTATCCTCTATTGACTCAAAAACCACTGAACCGTTTTCAATAAGAGTTATTAAATCAATAGATTTGTTAAGGCTCGGGAAGGGTGTTTAGTGTTTGCAGCTTCGTTTTTTAACACGCGTATAGGTCGCAATAAGGTGGATCATACATAGATTTTTTTTATTCGCGAAAATCCAAATACCTATCTTTTATTTGGATAACAGATTATAAAGAGTTGCCAACCAAAACTAAAATTTGTAGTAGATTAAGTTAAGCAATGTTATTAATTTTAAAAATTTGAATATTTTTTTTTCAATGATGTTTGGACTTAGAACTTTTTAGAGGTTGTCATCTATTTCGAGATAATTATTTATGATATCATTATAATTATTTACAATAATTTTTTGATAAGTTTTCATACATCTATCGATTTTGATGAGCAAATAAAACGAGTCAATCTCTTTAGGTTTTTATAAAATGATACAGTACCTATATAATATTCTACCAATGATAGAAACGCGCGGTTATAATTTAATTTGCCTCATGAGATTGGGACTTACACAACCCAAAGGTATAAACATGAGTACTATACTTAAGAAAACTAGCAGGTATTTTTTATATTAACGTTGTTTTTACGATCGACTTTTACTCTATGGCTAATAGAAATCGAAGCTTCTTTTTTAGAAGTATGTACCTACATAAAACAATAATTTAAATACTCGTGACTTGTATACTTTGAGTTTTGCCTACCGTACATCAACCCATACCTTTATTTATTTTAAATTAATCTTTTTATAAATATTATCAATGCACATAAAATTTATGGTTTTAACAAAACAATATACCCTCTCTTATTATTTCTAACTTATCTACCCGATTACCCGAGTATGTCTATAGGATATACATTTCAGTAAGGATAGTATAAAAATCAAAACTGTTAACGGACTAGCAATTAATAGCACAACCAGGGTTTCACTCGATACCTCCATAGTTATACATTTTTAAACTATACTTAATATCTCCTACTACTTACATACCAAAAACATTAAATTGAACGTCTAAACTGCAGCAAGCTGTAGAGGTCCATATTAAAATAATCACTAATGGGAGATTCTCACAACTTATCATGTAATGTGTATAAATTCAATTTCTTAGTAACTAAATGCTGGTATATAACGTACTCATATAAACATATTAGTGTCACTTAACTATATAGTCGAATTTATTCAACTTAATAAGCACACTGCACACGACCACATCTCACACCCTAACAATTTCGTTACTAGATCTTATAATGTTTATTCGTGTGCACAATATATCTGAAACGTGATGTAAATGCATTAAAATTATCAAATAGGTATTAAGAATTAATAGAAATCTAAATTTTCACTAATTGCAATTTATTGAGAAAATCTGAAACATAATATGATATATGTAATTATGTAATATCAAAATTAAAATAATGAAGGTTATTTTTAAATTAATATACTAAATTTATTTCAACCATAAAACCCAACTATAATTATTAATAACTACAATAAATCATAATTTTTATCGCACTGCATCCAGCGAAGTATTAAGTAAACTTAAAATAAAAAAAAGTTTGCTAATGGGTGTCACTTTGTTATACAAGTAAGTTTTGAGTGAGTCACTTTAATGGGTATGTTAAATTTGGAAATGAGAAATCTTATGATTAATTTTTAAATTGTATACATTAAATGGAACATTTTTGTGAATTTTTACTACAAAATATTTTGAAACAAGATTATAGAAATTTTATCGAAATTTTTAATTTAAACGCTTATAAAAGATACTTAAACGGCTTCACGCAATACCCTGAAATTTTGCTATTAAGAATCATTATTTAGAACTGCCCAATAAGTTGTTATGATTTTAGATCAAACAAATATAATGCTTACCGAATAAGATATCAGTAATATCAAAAAACTACCAAATTTATGATCACATTTAATATACAGGTTTTACTTCATACGTTTCATAATATATCAATTATGAAAATTACAGTATGGAAATATTCAGTCATAAAATATAAATAATTAATTTTTAACAAATTAATAAATTATAGTATTTCAACTATTTTTCTAAATAACTACTTCAAATATAATATTATTAACTCAGCGTTAATTAATTAATATCTATTTTTACTAAGTTTCTCCAAATAAATTATACAAACAATATTAAAAATAAATCAGAAAGTTAAAATACATTTATGTGTAGAACAGTGTTATTAAATAAAGCAAAATTACTTTTAAATCAGTGGATTAATACTACAACGAGGGGAGAATTAAATACCCTAACCTAAATATTAGATCAATAACAAGTAACTAACTAAGTATAATATATCAGAGTATAATATTCGGATTGTGCAAAATTAAGTAAGGCGCTAGAAAATAGGAGAATAATATTGTTGATGTAATATTTGTGTAAAAGCAGTTCATATGTTTAAATAAAATATAATGTTCAGACTTCTTTTAATGCCATAATCTTTGGTTACTTTTCATCAACGTTTACCTCACAAAAACAAAACTATGATGTACTTAATAGTAGTATAAATCGTATATTAAAATCATTAAAAATATTAACTATTTTGATTGTTTTTTTTAAAATTGTGTATTGTTACATATTGTTATGAATAAAAATGTATTTTTTATTACAAATGCAAAACGATACTGAGCGAGAGCGATCTATTAGTACGTCATATTTTATGATGTAGGTATGTATTAATATGTACCTATGTATTATAATATAATATATATTTATTTATTTCACTACTAAAGTAATACAGTAGGTTTTATTTTTTCCCGAAAACATTTCATTAATTGTATTATTAATATTCAATGAGCATTTATTTGAAGTTAGAATATAAAAATTGCGAATATTTTTAAGTTATTTTTTTATCTAGTCAAAAACTGTTGAAATATTCAATTTGTAGAGCTAATAAGGGTCTAGAATTTAATACGAGTTTCCTTATAAGTATTTCTTACTAAAATTCAAAAATGTAAACAGTATATTTTTAGTTTCAATATAAAAGTCATTGATAAGATATATGTATATAAGCATGTATAATAAAATATTATACATATCGTGGTTGATTTGAATTTTAATTATAATAATGACAATACGTTTTTGTTATTAATCTTATATATGTATATATATATTGTCTGTAATACACAGAACAAACAAATCAATTTTTTAAACGTGTCTTGTTGCCGCTTTGTCTGTAACGTAGCCGTGATTTTGTAATGACAACTTTGGAGGAGCAGGCGATTTTAACTTCGACGGATGCTGTGGCGGTAGAGTCGTCGTCGACGTCACCGAGATCAACAACTCAAAATAATTCGCAAACAACAACAGCTGCAGACGGGTCGACGTTGTTGTCGTCGGTGGAGGTGATTTCCGTTTCGATGCAGACGTCCGATTCGGACGAAATCGTGACCATCTCCCGGCAGATCCGTCGTGCGCTGGAATGTCCAATATGCCTGACGCTAGTGTCGGTCATAGCGTGCTACTGCCCCGACGGGCACGCGATGTGCGAACCGTGCATGCTGACGCTGCTAAACACGAACAGCGCCCGAGAAAATCCCTGCCCGCTGTGCCGGACGTTGATGTTGCAGTCGTTGGGCACGTCGACTACGGTCGTCAAACTGACCGAGTCGTCTACTCTGGTGAAGGTGACGTGCTCCAACTGGCAGCACGGGTGCACCGAACTTATTTCCGTCCGGTGCGTCAGCAATCACGAGTCCGAATGTCCGCACGTGCCGACCATCCTGCAGTGCCAGGTGACCATGTGCCAGTGGCTGGGCATGTACGAACAGTTGTTCGAGCACGTGTCAAGCTCGCATTCTGGACTGTGGCAAATGATATTATTAAAACATCGAAACTATATATTTATTATATTTACTACCTATACTCCCCCTTCCCGTATAACTGCCAAGGCGATGATACAGACCCGTCGAAATGCACCATCTCACTCCTCTAGTTTACACGAATATTGCGTAAAACACGCTATTGACGTGTGAAAAAGGTTTTTCGTTTTTTCTCATCGACATAATATTAATAAAAAACAAATACCTAATTATTTTAATTATTTTAAACACACACTCTCGTGTTTTCAGCAAAACCATCTGAAAGTGAACGATTTAAAAGACATAATAAAGAATCAACGCCGGACATACCTGGCCCAGTCGACGTACGGCATGATCTGGGTGATGATATCCCGGATCTCTCGGTCCCGCATCCAGGCGGCACTGTTCATGGTGAACAACCATCGAAGCGAAAAGAATGACGTCGACAAGGTGCCGCCGGACGCACGGTATCGTATCACGTGTTTCGACGAAAACGACCGCTTAAGGACCAAGCAGGACGAGAGTGATTAACTGGAGCACGTTATTGCAGCCAGGGTGCCAGAAAATTTTTACCGGAATGTACACGACGTTCCAAGTCACGACGATTGATCGCATGGTGATAAATTGGTTTCAATGCCCGATGAACAATCGAAATCGTACTCCAACTACACGTTAAATCGTGAAAAGTTTCGTTTTTATTTATTTAAATTTTTTAAATTATTTACTTTTATATTAGTTTTTCCTGTCTTTTTTATCGTGTTCGTAAAAAACGCGCACACGCGTCGAGTATTCTTCCGTTACCGTTGCTCAAACACCGGAGTATCAGACCTGTAGTTGATTTTTTTTACTATACGTTTGACGTGTGTACGTCCTCGTCTTCGATCGTGCAAATCGCCGCCACCGACGCTCGCGAGTCCTGTGTGGCTGAGCGTAAGTGGCTCTTTGTCGCCGTCAATGCGTTTGAAACTAGTTTCTACGTTATTATTTATTATGGCCATATGGTATATGCCATATGTGGTCAATCTAGTGGCGTAATTACCGTCAGAAGGATATGAATAACTTATCTATCCACCGTGACATTTTTTTTTTTAAGAAATGCATACTGCACAGGTAATATTTTGTAGTATTGTGCCTATTTTTTTTAGCATAGTACACAATTGAGCATAGAAAATTCATAATCTAATGTAATTTAATGTTAATATAAGGCGTTATCCTAACATTCTATTACAGACGGCTATATTAATACAAATTTTGATAAATACAATTTTCTACTAAAATAACGTTAACAAGATGTGCATTAAATTATCTTAATAAAATAAATTTATGATTAGTTTAATATTAAATTGGGAATTTCAGGATGATTACATTATTTCTTTTGTTAGATATTATATTATGATATTATAGTAATACAATAATCTATTAATAGAAACTTCCTTCAGTGTATGCACGATGCTCAAAAACAGTAGATTCGATCTTAAAATTGCATAGGTATTAATTAAACAATATACATTGTACATATTATTATTATATTTAAGGCTTTGTACAGCCTACATATTATAATATGCAGTATTGATGTATTTTTTGTTTCATAAGTTCGTGTTCATTAATTATTATTAATAACTCAATATTTATTAGTCCTTTTAATTTTTGTGATAGTTTGTCATTTTCTTTTGTGCGTGTGTGCAATAAACTTGTTACTTTTAAAAATTAAAATTATAATATTAATAATGCCAAAATTTGTGTTAATTATACAAAAAAGAAAAAAGATAGTTCTAATGAAGAAACCAAAAATATGAAGTTTAATAAAGTATTATTGTAAAAGGTAAGATTACAAAGAATCAATTGATACCTAATTTAATATTATTTATATACAAACCTATATCATCGAAAAATGTTAAAAAAAAATTTTATTTTAATAAGTAAATATACACTATCAATATGAAAATTACTTATGAATATAAACCAATTAAGCCATTTACCAAACTAATAAGCTGCTGTTGTTAGAGTTAGATATTCATATACTATAATGTATAACTTTCATGTGTAGGTATATAACTGTATTTTTTGTATTATACATTTTTGAGTAGTAAAAACATATTTTTTACATATAATGTATAAATACACCTCCTCCAACACCAATAGTCTTAATTACACCACTGGTCAGTTCAATATATCATCACCAAGCAAAGTCTAGACTAAAACATCAGTGCTAATATTATGTTCATTACATATTCTAAATTAGTAGATAAACTGTAGGAAACACAAATGACGCCTAGTGAAATATTTTGTCATCTAGTAGACTGTATTTTTAAAGACTGGATGATACACAACTTTTAAAAGAAAAATTTTTATACTAGGTATGTAAAAATAAAAATTAGGTTTGATGCATTTATTATTGTTGAGTATGAGAAAATGAGTTATAATCATACATTTTACAATTAATTTTTATAACGATAAGAGTAAGATTTCCATACGTGTATTACTAATAATAGCCATCATAGATAGATACGGCGATAATGATTCACTATTACATGGGTGAATTTATTCTCAGTATTGATAGGTACCTAGATATTCAACACGTCTTTACTTTGCACCGTAACGACGTAAGACCATAGTAATAACAAGGATTTGTGTATTTTTATATCTGATACTTAGTGCTTTACTAAGTATCAGAGTTTTAATAAAATAAAAATGTAGCATGCTACTAGATATTTTTTCTCTGCAACGAAAATTGTAGTATATAAATGTTATTGGATATTAACACTAAAAAGTAAAAACCATACTATTTCGCCTTGTATCTAGTATTGTTAGAGGTTTAATTTAATGTTTCAAATTCGACCAGCGTTAATCCAGAGGATCCAGGCTAGGTCTTAATTGGTTACTATAATCATTTAATTTTTTGAAGAAAATAAAATTAGGAAAACTATATAAGGTATTTATTATATATTATCATATTATATGGTATAATTAAATTTTGGAAGCCAAAAATGTTGAATGGAAACGGGAAAATTCAAATAACTAACGGGATTTGATGTAATGGAAAAAAATAGCATATAAGAATTAAAGATCATTTAAATAGTGATAATTGAATAGTAACACTCATAACGGATCATATAATATACAGAAAAAAACGTTGGTAATGCCACGTGGAATATAATATGTCATATTATAATAAATTGGTCGATTACGGACCGCATAGAAATATCGTGCTAAACAAGAGCTAAAGAAAAACAAATCATAAAAAATAAAATAAAATTGTACTCATTATACATTTGAATATAAAATTAATACACGCTCCTACATTTTGTTTCGTTGTCTGTTCGATTTTTGCTCACTTTGGAGTTCACATAAATATTGTTACATAATTTTACTCTTGCTACCTATGTGCGATTATCTTGGTATAAGCGGTATACCATTCTCAGGTCGTATATCATTACAATAACGATCAATCAGATAACGGCTGTATATACGCGCGTATGTACGCTTGGATACCTAAATAATAAATATAATTATTGTGTATTATATACATAGATAGTGGTTGTACACGTATATAACGTTTGTATTAGTTACCGTAGTTATATAAATTACTCGCTTCTCGTATGATTATTATTATCTCTCGTCCGGAGCGCTAAACACGCAATAGAGATATTGCTTATCCTTTTTGGTTTATTGTTGTATAGTACAATATAATAATATTATTATTATCAACTTAAACTATGATATATATATATATAAATAATTGTTATTCAAAAACAACAATATCATACACTTATGGAAGCTTAATATTAAAATACCTAATAAACTATAAATATATGTGCATACCGGACTATATTATGTTATATTTTAATTTATCAATTAAGAAAAAAAAATCAATAACCTTCAAAACATTATAAAACTTTCAATTCAAATTATAGACTCATTCAAACTTTAAATCCTTCAGCTGCTAAACTTGCAACTAATTCGTTTCCTGTAGGAGATCTGCCTCATCAGCTCTGAAGAAAACGATGTTGACGTCTGATGGATAGTTAAATTAATTAATTAACAAATTAGTTAAAAAATAAAAATTAATTAATAACGTTGAGATTTCATAACTGAATTACCACTCTGTTCACATGTCATTATTGTGTTTTATGTATATTGTATTATTATTTATTGTATATTATAAATTTATAAAGTTCACAGTTTTGTTTATTATTACTCAAAGCATTGACTGTAAATATATTCGTTTGTATAATAATAAGAAAAAATATCAAAATGATAAAAAAATTTAATTTAGCTTACGTCTATCACTATAATATTATTATTTTATTTATTGGTTTTTTACTTTTGACATAAATTTAATTTAAAACTATAACAACAATAATGTAATGAAAAAACACATTATTGATACAATCATTTAATTTAAGTATTCCAGGATAGTACATAATATTATAATATAATACATTATCATATTTTTAATATTGTTTTTCATTCCGTACAATAGAATACAAAATATTGAGTTTGTTATGAACATTATAACTTTTGGAAAAAAAAAAACTTTTATTTTATCCGATACGTTTTTTATTTCATGCCACTATAAGTTATTATTTGGAAGGATATTCACGCCAGCGATTTTTTGAATACCTACAATATACATTTTACATACATAGATGATAGTTTGCAGCTGAAGATAATATATTATTTTAAAATTATTTAATATCTGATGATTTTATTAAAATTATAATATGTGGTGTCTATGTCTAATGGATATAATATATAATAGTATATCATCCAATTATTACTATTGCATTAATATTTGGTTTCACCATAAATAATATTTTTATCGGTTTATCAAATTGTCCATTCTTAAATTCTTAATAATATTACAAGGTGAAATTTAATGTTTGTAAATAGGGAACAAAATATATTTTTTGATCGAGAAGAAATCAAAAAAAAAAAAAAAAATTAACTGGACTAAACTTTGAAACAATTTTTAAAACCTTACCTGCTGATAATAATAATATATAGGTACCCACACGACTTATTTGACATCTAGATTACTTTTTTAAATGCATTTATTGACAATAATCCGACCTACCAAAACGAATAACGCGTTATATTATTATTTATAATTTTATTCAAACTTTAAATAACTAATTGAATATTAACAATAATAGTACATAGTAAATAGAGACTTTGGAACATAGTAAATAGAGAATAAAATAATATACATCATTATAATATAGGATAAATATGCATACATAGGGAATCCCGCGAGTATTTACCCATTGCAATATATCTTGAAATAACATTTTATTTTCATTGGTGTTGTGTTTTTAAATATTTTTTCTAGTTTTAAAAAAAAAAAAAGTGAATTATTTAATACCATAGAGCCAGTGATGTCAAACATGTGGCCTGCGGGCTCACGGGAACGGTGAATGCTTTCATGTGTGTCCTGCAATACCATTCTCAAAACTAAAAAAAATATTAAAAATCTCGATGTTAATGAAAATAAAATGTTGAAACGTCAACGTTTTCAGAAAAATAAACTCTACAAAATGGCTATCTTTGAATTTTTTTTCGAAAACCCAACGGGTAACTTATCTATATATAATATGATTATAATATATTATACCTATATGACGTACATGTAAGTAATAAGTTTTTGTTTTATTTGGAAAATCATATATATTTATGAAATTAAATGTGCAAATGCTGCTAGAATTTAGACTTAATTGTGAAGATTCGACAAACACTGTACTCGAGTTTAATACGTCAGAAATTCGTGCTTCGAATAATCACATATACTCACGTGTGTGTATATAATATATACTATTGGATATGAACGGTTTAGTAGCCTCCGGAAATTGTTAATTTTGGATGTTAGATTAGAGATTACTGCAGATGATTTACCGCACTGCTGCAAAACCGAGACAATATATTGTACACACAAAGTATAAATATAAAACGTACTTACACGTCAAACCGTGTTTTCTCGCTGTCCTGCGCCTGCAGTTAACTGAGTAATAAGGAATGTGATTAAGGATATTCCTCTTAAAGATTTTTGTACAATTAATAATATTTTAAGCTATAATACCCGTTTATTATTTTTTTTAAGAAAATATATGGTATCACTTTACCATGTCAATGATGTTAATATGATGGATATATGTATGAATATTATAATTCGCTTCTCCTCTCCACCTTTATTAATTTTTACTTTTTTAAAACACCTAGAATTGGCACTGTGTGGTGTACTATTTTTTGAACCATGTACAAAATAATACTGTCATTTAAAATGATTCAAACGAATTTTATTCCACTGCACAGGGTTTGTTCAACTTTATAGGTATATTTAGCTGCAAGATTTTTCTTGTCTTTGAAAAATCTTAAATGTTGAGAAATAAAATATAGTTACTATTACGTTAAGTTATTAAATTATTAATTAGGCACTTAAAACAAAAAAACAGTTCATCATTATTAATTATCGATGATGATCCACATTATAAATATTTATACACCATGTTATTATTTATACAAAAGTATAACTACAATATACATACTATGCTTAATAGACTTCATAGACATTAAAATAATGAAATCAATATTATTTATGAGTAACACAACTATCAAGTGCAAAGAAAAGGTACTTAAAAAAAATGTTATTGTCAATCGATTTAAGTGGATAAAAATATGATTTACCATAACCCGCTATTTTAACTATACGTGACCAGTATGGTAATATGTTTTCTTCAAGCACTGCATTATGCCATGTGTATTAGGTAAGTATATAGATTTAATGTTCATTTGTTTAAAATCTATGTATATAACCTGTCTGGAGCGTCATTTCAGAGTTTCAGACTGTTAAAAGCGATAAAAGGGAACATTAATTATTGAACAATCAGCCATAAAAATCAAAAAAAATAAAATAAAAAAACATCATCCTTATTTTAATCTAACTTTTCTGTTTTTTTTTTTTTTTGTTATCTGATTTTAAACATAATAAGCTTAAACAGTGGGCTAAATAAATAGATATTATTAATAAGTACGACTATACAATGTTATTACTACTATACGATGATGACTTTTCAATATTGTCATCATTATCTTTACTGTATTATGTAGGTAATGGTAAACATAGTAATAAAATTGATTATTTATATTAAATTAATGTATAATTAATTATAATAAACCTTAAATTCGTGAAAATAAAAAATAGTATAAATTTAGTTACGTACACACAACAAGTATGTCTAATCAATCTATAAAAATAATTTAATTGAAGGTCGATGAACCTCTGTACTAAGTGTCGACAATCACGGTAGTGATTCCCCCCACTAAAAAGTTACGCCGTTTCCCATGTCGCCACCCTTACTGATAAGATATTATACATACGTATAAATATTGTACGTGTGATTTATAATATATAAACGACGAGAAGACTGCAGTTTCTATATATTATGGACGAGGGAGAACGTTTCCGTCCCTCTCGGCGCTTATCGATTGGCTTCGCCGTGTGCTCATCACAAGGGTAAGGTTACCCACAATATAGGTATACCTAGTTATCTATAGAAGTATGATATATATATATATCGAATATATACGTCACGGGGCTTGTTCCGGTATCTAATGAGTAGCTTGCTGAAAAATCGGCCGTGACAGCCGGGGGGAAATTTTCTTCTCGTTTTCTCGTCCGTTTTTCTTGTAGGTACGCGTTTTCGCTGATACATATATATATATAAACATGGGTCTGTTCTTAATTGAATTCACCTGCCTGCTCTCCTTGCCTCCTCATAGGACCGACGCCGTTTGAGTAATTGTCGCCGACAATCCCGAACAACAATTGAAATTAATAACCCACCGACCGTGATGCCTATATATGTATATATATATATATATAATAGACGAGTACGCTTTATAAGATTGGAGTGAGTGGGGGTAGGGGTACGGAATGGTCGGAAAATAGATAGAGAAACGGTGAGAGATGGCGACCGCGAGAGAAATTCGGCTATATTTATATGTCGACGTGACTGAAACGATTTCCCACAGGGACGACTGACGACTACGACGACAGTTTCCGCCGAGTAGTGAGATAGAAAAGATTTTTTGGTACGAGATCTGTTTTATACTTTGCGAATAATAATAATATATTATGCATAAAAAATAATACACAAATGGTATGCAGTTATTACATATATATGCATAATATTATATACCTATACTGACTGTGGGTCATCCACGGCGAGAGATCCTATAAAATATATTACAACATAATATACCTTTAGCATACTATATAAAATATATAAATGGAAAAAAACATGTTAAGATTCGACGTGTTGTTCAATATGATTATGATTTATTATCTTTAATTTTAAGTAAATCTATAAATCACGTTGTCTATTCTACAAATCGATTAACCCTATCACATATTATAGACTATAGACAACTTATATCGACAAAAATATATTATATTAAGTGTTCTGTCGTTTTTTCTTTATGACAGAATTATTGTTTAGTATTTTTTTTAATTTAAGTATTGACTATTGGATAAAAATATAATATCGATGACTGTATATTTTACAGATTTTTATAGTTAATAAAAATATACTATCGGACAAAAGAATATTTCTGTCTTTTGGAATTGCAGTTTTTCATTTTGTATTTTGTATTCCGAACAGAGTGCATGGAGCAGCTAACGAGAGAAATATTATAGCTGTTTTTTACTTTTCATAGTGATTTATTTTTTTCATTTAGTTATTTATTATTATAATAATTATTTACTTCTATACGTGAACGTATAAAATAAAATACAGATTAAATAAGCTTTTATAATAATTTATCTAGTCGAATAGATAAAATTGAAAATAGGTAGAAAAAAAACATCAATAAAACCATAAATTATAATATTTTCTTGGAACTTTGGTATCAATATAATACTTTTCAAGAAATAAGAAAAAACTTTAAGGTGCCATATTTATACTTACCTATATTATAATTTATAATTTATAAATAATAAAATATTAGTACATGTTTAATTAGACGTTACACAATATATTATTATTATTATTTTACTAAATTTTAATTTGATTTATGTGTATATCTGTAACTCAGAGAAACCGAGAGCTTAGCTTGTACTTTGTAGACAGAGTAAAACTTAAATACATGCTTTAATTAATAAATATGATGAGCGCGTTGAATGATGATGTACAAGTATTTTAACGGAGAACTTGTTTTTAATATGTTTTGGTGAACTTCATACTTGTACTTAAATTTTCAAAATGAAAATCCATAACAACTCTTTGTGTATGAATAAATATATTTTGTTACACAAAAATGCTTTTGATAACTAAAATAATATAAAATAATATATTATTAACAAAAGCGAAAATTGTATTAGATTTATGGTATGTAAATGTTGGTATTTTCTTTTCTTTTTATTACTGTTCTGAATATTTTTCTTTTATGGTTTATTTTATTTTTTGGAAAATCTGCTTATAACAAATAGCTCCAATTTTCTTTATTTTTTTTACGAAAGTTGATTCTAATAAAAATAATATTTTACTCTCGTTTCCAAAGATTAAACGATTTCAATCGATTTATTTACCGTGAAATAAATGCAATAATTAACATTTATTTGAAAATGTCAAAGATCGACATTCAATATCCCTCAGCCATAATTGCCATAGACATTACATATGTGCCACAGACATAACATCATAGTATTAATTATTTTTATGTGTCAACAAAAATTTGCTTATTCGCAATATTTTCAGACAAGTGTCGCTGTTCAAAATAATACGGTTGTCAAGTCTAACGGTACCAAACGACAACACTATAATATTACATCGTTTTACAAACGACGAATGAACACGACGATAGTTATGGATTATTCTTCGTGTGATTTCGATTATTTAGCATTGAATTACACCGGGTTATTGCTAGATAAATTCGGTATTCCTATGATATACGCTTTTTTTAACTCGGTAAAAATGACACACTACACCAATGGTGGACTTGGCATTATCTCATGGGGTGGAGAAAAAAGATATATATTATATAACGTACATAACGTATAGATCATATTACTAACAATTTTAGATTTTTTTGCATTAACATTTGATTTCCAGGACAAACGTGCCTTTTTTTAGTACGCGAAGGTACCCCTCAACCTTGCAGATTGACCACAGCACTACCCCTCACACCATATATTATTATTTAAGTGATGATATTATGTTATGAACACAATACTTAATGTATCATATTATATAATATATGAATATTGATTATATATTATATTTAATATGATTCATTAATATTATATAAAAAGTAAGTACATATACTCGTATTATTATACTATTCTGTCCATGATCCATTGTTCGAAAGCATTATTTTTATAAAGCCAGTAACTCATATGATAATGATGATATTATTCGTTTTTAATATTTTAAAACATTATTATCACAATAGTAATAATTAGTAGTTATTTATATTATTATAAATATTAGTTATAGAACTAAATGATCATAAGCGTTAAATTGTAATCTGTCGACTACAGATTACTTCCTTAAACTTATAATAATTATTATACCTTTGATATACACATTAAATAATATTATTATTTATTATGACGGTGTTGGTACTCGTATTCGTAATTTTGTCTTTTCATTTATATTCTAAATTCTTACTTACATTTTTACCAATAGTATGTACTAAAATACGTTTTATTTTAAACAATTTGTTGGTATTTGTCTATTATACAATAACTGAGCTAAAATAAAAAATAGGTAATGATTTCATTAGCATAAATAAATTCTAATAGGTATATTGATTATATTATATTATGTAAGTTTCATATTGGGTTACATTCATGTCGTAAATACTATTATGCTCTATACATTATGTTCGATTTTTTTCAAATAATTTTATATAATTATTTATTTATTAAAACTTTAAAATTGTGTGGTAATTCAAGTTATTACAAAGAGAAATTATAGTTTAAATCATACCTTGGAATTACTACCTAATCATATAAATCCTTGTTCGTATAAATATGGTAGAAATACAATCCGGTAACATCGCATGAAAAAAGGCAGGTAAAAGTGATTGCAATCGTACTATACGGTAAAAGGTACATTCCCATTCGAGTATTAACGAAAATACAATGGAGGTATTATAATGAAGTTTATTTATTTAATATGAATAAGAGCTACACGAGAATAGGATATTCAAATTGTATTTAATATATTTTATAGTATTTTTTTTTTTTTTTTTACAAGCCTTTAATGTTGAGCTACAAGAAAATATCTGAAAATCATTAATTGTAAATTCACTTTTATTATAAATTGGTTATATATAATATTAATTATACAAAAATCACAATAATTTGAATAATCTAATGTATATAATAATATTATTATAAGTGTTTTAAGTGTTATCAAGTATATAAGTAAACCGTTGAAAATGAGTTGTTTTTATAGACTGTATAAACTTTACATAGTGTCTTTCACAAAATAATGGGACTAAGAAAAATCTTATAGAATTTGGAAAATTACTCTTCTGTATAATACTAAGTATAAAGTGCGTTAAATTTTAATTCAATAAGAAATCGTTATTTTTATAATTTATTAATTTGAATACTATTAGTAATGCATTAGGTTATACATATTTTCTAAAAACATCATACATTATATTACAATGTAATAATTAATATTACATAATATTATTATACCAACTTTTACATCTCACTATTATATCTACTGTCTACTAAAATACTCAATACATAAATATAAAGTACTGTATAACTTTTACTATACACATCATTTTTAAGAATATTTGTCTAGGCATTAAAAGTGTTAGGTCAAATTAATTTTCTATACGAATATTCTTATAATTACATACAATATAACCGAATCAACGTTATTGTTTTTTTAATACTCACTGTATTTTGTTAAGACTTTCAAGATAAGTTATAAATAGAATAATTACGAAAACAAGATAATATAATTTAGGTGTATAATTAGTTTGAAAATTAGAATGAAATGCTGCAAACTATATTCAAACACAATTTATTCTCCAATTTTACCCCGTATACAGGTTATTTAGTCTACAATTGCCAATGAATAACAATTGAAAATACTGTGTTCTTTTTGTTAGATTGTACATTAAACTGTCACTTAGTTGTTAAGAAATAAAATTGTTGTTAGTAAATGATTTTAAATATGAACAAATGTAATTTATAGAGTTTTTTTTTAATATATTTGAGTATTTAACGCCAAATTTTATGATACATACATATTGTAATATTGAGGCAAAATATTATTTTACCAATATTTGCTCTTAATATGCACATCGAAATTATACCTATAAATTATAGATTTACAATAAGATTTGAATAAAGATTGGTTAAAAACCGTACAATTAATTTAGTCAATATATAGTAGGGGTGGCCAAACTTTTTTTGGTCACCATCTACTTAAAATATACTTCAGCTTTTAGGATCGACTTCCATAGAAATTTTTTTTATAATAATTATAATTATTAAGAAACATATAGGGCGCGTGCCCTAAAAATAAATTTTAACACGATGGACTTTGAAATTGTCCGCAATCGACTGTTTGGCCCCCTGCAATATAGCATACAACAATGTAGGATTGGTTATCACTTATCGTTATAATGATTATAAAATAATTTTGACCCGACAATATTAATTAATAACAACATAAGCAACTGCCTATATTATTTTACACCCAAATTCAACGAAAATTGATTATATTATGTTTTCATTAAATACGACAGGTCTTCAAAAATTACATTTTATATAATAATAATGCATCGTATCTAATTATTATGATAACCGTAACATATTCACACGTAAACAGAAGTTAAATAAAATGTTATTATATTATATAGCTACATAAATGTTATATTTTATGAACACAATATGTTTTATGAGCAAATAATATTGTAACTGTTGATTGACCAATCAAATATTTTAAAATTCAAAACTAATGAAACACTTATATGTATAAATACTATCAAGTAACACATATATAATTATTAAAATTTGCCTACAGGCAAAAGGGTCACAAAGAGTACTGCAGGTTAACCGCAGCTATATAAATGTGAAATAAACTCGTAACCGCATATTATACTAATAAATAATTATGTTAAAACATTCCATTTTTATATTTTTAGTTACCTATTCACATTAATGTTATTGGTCTTTTGTAGTCTTTTAAGGCATTTCAAGTATATTTTTTACGTGGACGTATCTCAGGTTAGTTAACTACCTACTATTAAGCTGTGGATTGTCGAGGAAGGAAGTGCGTATTATTTTTACTAAACGAGTAAAGGCATTAATATTTAATGTCTATAAAAAAAATTCTTTTTCTTTTTCTATTTACTTCAATTTTTTCCATTGGTTTAAACGTATCATAATAACAATCTATTTATCTCGAGTAAAGCCGGGAAACTCAGTTTTACTATTATATAAAAACTGCCGGTGTATAGCGGAGGATCGTTTTGATTGGATTATTTCAGTTTTGCATTTCTAACCGTATTATGATATATCGTTATACTTGTATGACATAATAATTTATACGACCAAAAAAAAAAGCGATGAAACGTACCTACATAACCTTTCACCTCTATCGCATAACGCACATTGTATAGTATAGTTACTGCAACTGTATGTCTGTTTTACAAGTATATTAAACAGGCTATGATATTTTATCCTTTAAGGATCGTTACGGTTACGGTTACTACGAAATGGCGGCTAACCATTATGTGAAGTGCAACGCAATAACGCGACAATTAGCTACTTATATATAATGTCTTCGAACAAAATAATACACTAACGAGGTATATATTATATACAATGGATTATACTGATCAATAAACGGAATGAAACCATTAATAACGAATAGATACGCCTTAGGTTCTTGTACAGATTACCCTTTTTCATAAAAAAAAAATGTTATATTATGCATGTGATATGCGCACATAATTATTATACTTGGATACTAAAAAATATTTTTGTCGAAATACTGATGGTCGAACGAGAGAAACATATATTATGTATATGCAAAGTATGTGTTTTAGTTTATATTACAATATTACACAGATTTTACAATCATATTGTGATGCTTAAAAAATAAAACATTTCATATAATAGGTATATTACTTATATTTCTTAAATGTAATTACTGTCTAAGAGTACAAGACCGCAATTTTGTAATGGACGTTATGCACGAAATGTCAACATTTTGTCCATTTTGACACGTACTTTTCTATACTTACATCGTATTATGTAACCATAAGGCGTAAAGTAATAGTATATTTAATATATTATATTTTTATATTCATATAATATATAAATATTATATTGTGCGTAGATTTTAAAATAATTTCCTTAATACCGTTTTGAAAAAGGTACATAAACGACATATTGGTAATATTTAATTATTATGGTAATATATCAGACTCGACTTTATAGCGTGATCGGATTCGATTTCCCTCTCGATACTTTACTAATGAAAAAATAGCTATTGCCATGTTATAAGATTAAACAGTTTTTTTTTTTAATTAAAAAAATATATGATATGTACGACTGGAATTGGGTATGCGAAACATCGAATGATATATAAAAACTATAGGACTTGTTATTAAATTAAGTTTTTATTCGTTATGTACCTATCTATATAATATAAAATGTAGATCATCCGTTAGGTGGCCATTGTAGTTGGTATTTATGATTTAGCAATTAGCAATTATAATATTATCATCGAAACTTAAAATGGCTAAAACCTATATACAATAATTATTATAGGTATAAAAACACGTTAACATTTTTATTAAAAGCGGATATAGACTTAAATTTTTGAAACTTAAAAAAGTAATCGTTAAGAATGTACTCTGTGTATATATCAAACTAATATATAATAAAAATCATATATATTATACAAAACAGAAACTTATGAACTTTTAATTTTTAAAAGTAAATTATTCAAAGTGTTTCAGATTCATTTAAAATCTCGTTCGGTAATTTCGTCATTAAGAGCTTCGTATATTATTCTTTATAAAACGTATCATAATAAATATTATAAAACTTCAAGTTCTATTACTTGATAACACATTAGTTTAAGCTGTTCTGGAAAGTTTAAAAGTTGTACAAACTTTTGGGAACATTTCAAATTCTAAAAATAAAACAATTTTTCAAAAGATTTTTTTGTTTATTTTTGTTATAATATTTAATAGTTTTTATTTTTTTAATACATAATATTATGTATAATAATGAAACATTATTTGAAATAATTTAATATATTATCGTTTATTTTTTACAGATAAGTTTTTGGGCGATGACATTAAATCTGCCTACATTATAACATTAGAGTATAAATAAACAGAATGAAATGTTTTCTTTTACAAACCTGTGAGTTCTCTATGTTGAAATAATATAGCGAGAAAATGTTAAATATGTGAACAAGAATAAAGATTTCAATGGAAATTGTATGAACCTATATAATGCGTTATAATATTGTAAAATTAAGCATATAAAGGAAAAACATTTACAATGTCTTATGTACTTTTTCAAAAGTTTTGAGTCATTTTAAAAATTTAAATCCAATTAGTAATAAGTAGATAATAACCTAACTATAAATTCGTCATTGCGTAACAGTTAAAAAAGACAAACATCACTGCACGTCACTATATGTGCACAAATGATGATAGGTCACAATATGGTCATTAGGTCGCAAGTTTAATATAATAAATTATATTCTACTTAAATAGCGTGGCTCACAGGCGTCAAATTTCAGAGAGACTAAGTATTTATATTATTGAATTAACTATATACCCTCACGGGTCAAGTACATTAGATCACGTGGTAATATGGTATGCCTATACTATATTATATAATATCATTATTTATGACGTGCTTGTTAAGTAATGCATGCCGCATGCGTGAGGGTAAGTGAGAAAATAACCAATTCTGGAACCGGACTTAATGGAACAGCGACCTCGCCGGAACCTTAATTATAAAATACTTTAGGAATCAATACTTCAAATATCTATTTTTTTTTTTTAATTATTAATAAATTAATTTTTTCACATTAATATAGTCTTGATTGTCTATTAAATTAATATTTGGTTTTTTAAATCACGTATAAATTATACTCGAAAATTCGCTGTTTTAACATTTTTTTATTTAGATCATAGAAACAACATTTTTGTATTATTCCAATAAAAATTAAAACAATAATATAAGTATGTTATATGTATAGTTACATAATTAATTCTTTGATACAGTAACCGTAACTACATTTAATGTCGACATTAATGTAATATAATATTTCATATTACTATTACGTTGCAGAACACTCGTCGAATTCATTAGTACGTCGAAACTATTTGTTTAGCAATTTAAAGCGAGAACATTGTTGTTGATCGGTTAAATCGTGTATAGCTTATATTATATTTTAATCAATTTTAATCTGAATTTAGTCTATGTCATAATAATATACTTTATTGACGATATCGTTAATTATGTAATTATATATTATAATATATAGTATACATATTATACTCATGACCATACCGAGAAATAATAGCACCTCAGGACGATCTACATTACACTTAAGTAGTTGAGTGCCAAATCATTGAATCAGAGTTTTGAGTCACTTAATGGCATGATTTTTAAACAGCTTCCAGTCAGGTACAATAATGTTTGATTTATTGAATATTTATAAATATGATCGTTACATTTAGCACTTCTCTTAGTAATGTACTAATGTATTCATTTCAGTAGGTTTATACTTACACCTAAATGCTAAATGTTGCGAATTAGTGCCATTGACAAGAACCCTCCTTCTAGTTTCTAAGTCTACACAAATTATTTATGGTCTTAACTCATAATATTATACTTCAGTTATATTGTTTTTAACCCTAACAACATTTTCCGTCACGAATAAAAAATGTACAGTGCAAATATGACGTGCTTGATAGTATTTTTTTTTTTTATTGTTTATCATCTTATTATGTGTCTCGTTAGATTTAAGGCTAAAAGCATAACTTTTCTGTAACATTCTCACTTATAAGCTATTTACATCATCATTCATCATCTTAAATTTCAAATATTATACATCATATTATACTATACGCCACGTAAATGTAAGTAGGTACCGAATAATAAATATAATATAAAAAGTAGATATAGGTATATTAAAGTTGAATTTTTCTTGTTTGGGAGGATATTAGATAATAATAATAAAAGAGTATATAATATAAAATCTGATAGTATTATATTTTCTGTCGGAATACGAAGGATAACGGTTACAAAATGTAAACAAAAAACGTACTTATACGAGTACCTATTTTAATAAAGAATTTATTTTTTTTATCTCATTTCCGTTAAAATTATGTTTCCATCAATATTAATACAATTTTATAATAATATATATATATATATGTTGTGATGTAGATGGATATATATAATCACCATTTCATTATATTTTTATGTACTCGTATTATGTATACTTACATGTATACCAGGCACTTGCAGTTTTATTCTATGTTTTTTTGATTACACATAAATGGAATCAAGTTTAAAATTTAAAATTAAATTAATAAATATTGAAACATTATTATTTAACTGTTACATTAATACTATTGTTAGTTTTTATCCATACTACTAAGTATATACTATATCTGGTTAAATATTTCTCATGATCGCTTCGTACAATCTTCCTAATGTAATTGTGATGTTCCCAGTGAACTATTATATGTAGGATCCTTATTGTTAGTTATTTTAACTATTGAATCCATTTTTTCGTCATTTTTACCTTCTATAACAATAATCTTGCTTGTAATGTTCGGTTTTTGAAACAATTCTTCAAGTTCTCAGTTACGTTGTTTCAGCGATTTTCCCAGTAAATTTCAATGGAAAGGCTAAACATTAACTTACAAATTCTTCTTTCAAACACTTTTAATCTAGTTTACTCTGTTTTTCTAAGTGCCCACGTCTCTGAGCCATAACATTATAGTGTTACAAAATATATGTATACGATATATTTTTAGGTTAACTGATGTAGCTCTAAAATTCAGTATTTTTCTGAGTCTGAAAAACACTTATTAGTTATTATCCTATTGTATTCTATAGAAGGTACTGCAGATTTCTATTTTCAAATCGTTATCTATTCTGTTAGAAGGTTATGACCTTTTTATATCTAAGTACTTCAAATGTGTCATCATCTTAAATATATGCCCTTTTACATTCATAAATTGTCCTTTGAGTTATTTTTTATTTTAACGACTTACCATCTCATATTCTATTTTTCGTCGTTTCATAGACCGAAGTCGAGTATAATAATATAATATATCCCTTAGTAAAAATTACTATTAGAAAAACTACTGAAATTTTACCAATAGTTATTTTGGCAACTATTAGAATATTTTCACATTTTCAATAGTTTACTACATAGTTTTAAAATTCAAATTGTATTACTACTGTATACTAATAGTATTCATACTACTATGTTCATATGTTCATTTATTTCATAATACTTGTGAAATCCGAATGACTCCATGTATATAATATAATATAATATTTGATCGGTGTTTATAATTTTGTTCACATACTTCAGGAAACTATATAGGTACTATTTTCAATTGAATTTACAACGTATAATATATTGTGCGTTCAATAAATTTACATGGTAAGTTATTTTATTCTTTATCAAAAATATTGTTTTGCTTTAAAAATTAAGTATTTGTATGTAAATTACATTTTTGATTACCTATTATGATTTATTTCATGTTGAAACCCAACTATTTATTTAAGTTATGACGGACAAAGCATATTGTAAAAGAAGGTTTATTATTTTCAATACTCGGATAATTAAAATCCGTTATACTAACTTTACTTATATTACAATTTTATAGTTATTTATAAATTATTTATATTTTCGGGACAGCTTAACTTAAACTCTCGTCCGAATAAATATTCATTAATGAACAATTATAATGTAAAATACATTCATCACAAAACAACATTTTACTCATTTCCTTTAATAAAAATAAAAAATAAAAAAACAATATTATTGGAAGTATGCTTAGTGTGGCATAATGTTTATAACAAACATAAAAGTCAAAACAAAACGTATAAATAAAAAGAAAAAATATATCTTTAAGAAAAAAGGAAAAAAACAAGATTTAAAAGTACATCGATCAGGACAGCACAATAAACGAGATAGAAGGATATACAAAGATGGCGAAATGGGTGCAGGATATATAGCGATTATAGTTAGCCACCGATCACTTGTCTCATGGACGGATACAATGCTTCCACCATGACGATAGTCGAAGTCCAACAACTTTGGCTGCAGAAACGACGGTTAACGACGGTGAATGCGACACAGTGCGCGTCGACAGCTCAGATGACGGACTCTTTGTAACATGTAGTGGTGCCGAAATGCGGGGTGAAGAAGATATTTTGATTCTGTGAAATTGGTGGTCCATTTTGACCAATAGGACCGCAACTTCGTTAACAGTCGGCGCATTGCGCCTACCCTATATTGCTAGTTTTGTGTTGGGCAATCAGCATAATTAATTTAAAGTTTTCAGTTGATTTCTGATTCAAACTGTATATTTAAAACTATACGAAAGGTTTTGGTTGTTCAATGCGATCAGTATCTAACTTATTTATCAAAACAAAATATATTCTATATATTAGACCCAAATAATAAAGCTTCCTATTTGTAAAAGAATTTTTGAAATCAATACAGTAGTTCCGAAGATTACCCCAAACACGCAATAGCAAATAAACAATTTTACCACTTAATAATATTAATACAGACAAACATCTATCCTAAATCAATACATGGTTGGCATATCATCTGTTTCACTTCGAAACATCAAAACTTTTTACACAACTAATATCACGTACCTTTAAAACTATTAAACATCATATGGAGAATATTGTATAGGCCGTGGTCGCACATTCCTCTTCCAATTCCTGTAATTTACAAGTATTTACGACGAACAAATTTTCGACAACACCACAGAAGGTACCTTCTCTTATATTCAATCTCTGTACTTATTTTAAGCTATACATAACATCATATTCTATCTTCATCGTGATATATGATTTAGGGTTTATTGATTTCTCTCGTGTTCTAACGCCGAAATCAAAATGAATCGATAGTTGCAGAAACGTCACGAGCTACATATTTTATGAAATTGAGATATTATAGTAAAAGCGTATACTAATCATGTATTTCTATGCGTTGAGTGTAAAAACGTCTTTAGTTATTAACTTATTGTAATATTAAAAGTGTTGAATAAAATCGATGCTACAGTGTTAAAAATTAAAATTGTATGAAAAAATGCAATTACATTTATAAAATATATTTAAATAATAAAAAATTATATTCATAGTTAAAAAAAAACCTTTAGCAAAACTAACAAGGAAAATTTAATTCTGAAATTCGATGCTTACTAATCACTAATGGGTACTTATTTTATTCGAAACTGGTACTTATCATACTTACGCCTACATTTCAAAACAACATAGGCAAAATAAATAGCGCTAGTGAAAGATTTGACGCATAGCGCACGGGCGATAATACAATATGTCATATTTTTGAATATTTTATATATTGCCTAATCTCATTAAAATATTAATTATAATGGAATAGGAAAAAAATAAGCATTATTATAAATCTAAATCTGTGTATAATATGTGTATTGTACATTTTTATACATGTACTATTAATAATATAAATCTGATTTTTTTTTAAATATTTGATATGTATAAAAAGTCTATTGCATTGAAATGTTTTGATTTAGAATAAACGGAAAAACACTGTTCACGACATAAAAATGCAACAGTTGTGTAAATTCTCTATAAAGCACCAACATTGACTTTTCAAAAAAAAAAAAAAAAAAATACATAATTTATTTCAAAAACATTAATTATAAAAAAAAAAGTCATTGGCGGGGACGAAAACGCGATGAAACACATTCTATGGCCTGTACACACCTGATATTATATTATATATTATTACGTCGTAACTCCCATATATTGGGCACGAAAATATGAAATTACAAAAAAAAAAAATACCCGACGGTATAGGTATATACTTATTATAATAATATTGTCATTGTTGCAGTTTTCTCTTTGTTTGGTTTTCGTTGGAAATTTATGAATTATTTGCACGCTACTATTATAATATATACGCATATGCGTGCAGTGGAATTCCGTCGAGGCACCCGTTCTGAATTATTATATCGCGTACATCACAACACGGCAGAGCGTTCGCGTTTTAATTAAAAGCCCATAAATTATTAAATATACGATCAAATAAAATACCTATACAATTTAATCAAATTTTGCCGTAATCCATATAACCTATACATAATACATATTATAATACAGGTGTATACTCGTACATACACTATACCTATTTACGTAGAATTTATGTTGTTCGGCACGACGTAAAATTGTTTGTAATTTACGTTTAACCTACGCGAGCGCGTAGATCCGTATCGACGATTTGAATTTTATTATAAAGTTATTTTCAGGGGAAAAGACAAAATTAATTTTGGTTATAAAATCCTTCGTATACGGTACACGATTGGGTTATTTCGGAAAGCAATTATGAAAAAAAGGGTATGCGAACTTAAACTTGAAAATAACTGTTAAGGCATTATTATAATATAAGACTATTATATTATAAGACATTATAATTGAGAATAAATATTCTATTGTATATAATGTCGTTGCGTACATACCTAGTAGGAGTAAATAAAACGATAAAAATGATTAAATAATTTTAAGAAAATATCAAACAAGTCAACAGTTTAAAATGTGTTGTAAATTTATCCTTAGAATTTATTCAAACCAATACTTTTTCTTGCGGTTTCAATACTTTATTAAATTATTATGTTAGGCGGCGGTGTGACACTAATCGATACAACTTTAAATTACTTAAATTCCATCTTATTTTAAAATATACTGTAGAATATCGAACTGACGGAACAAATAAATTAAAAAGATCTTCTAGCGTAACGAGAAAAAAAGCGTAGGTACACTGTGCCAGTATAGATTTTAATTAGTTTTTTTAAAAGAGATTTATATAACGACAATGTTCGAACGTGTTCAGAATAACGATATAGATGATACAATAATAATGAAATCGGTTATTTTCACATTGAAGTTCTTATTATTATCGCATTTGTTACGGAGAAAAAAAATATGAAAACAATAAAACACGATATTACATATAAATAATATATATTATGATTATTATATATTATTTATTGTACGTATTATATTTTATTTTCGCGTATAGAATAAAAATACGACGGCAAACGTGCGTAGATATGGAGTGAAGTACCATTAATATTTCTACATATATAATAATGCTTAGCGGTTTGCGACAAACAAATTAAAACATAATGACGAATAATAAAAATAATAATTATTATTTTACTCGTATTATCGTAAACCGATGTTTTTGTAACAGTTATGAGGTGTAGATGACGTGGCGGGCGGTAAGTAGGTACTAGGTACATATACCGCGGTGCATCGAATTAAAATTTAAAACCATCGAATACATTTATATTTAACCGTTATAGACTTGAATCAGTGACATGCTATTATTATAACCTCTATCCAACAATATAATATCATGATATTATTATATAATATATGTAGTTACCCGCATAAATTAATATTATTTTTTAAATGTAAAACACTATATCAATATAAACAGGTGGGTCTTCTATAAATGTCGATGTTATACAAAAAACTGAGAGTTTCGATTTACACTGGTTTATGGTCGACCGCTAAACATTCAAACTTTCAAAAATTTTAAAACTGCTTTCATACACTTAATTGATTGCTGACTACTTAACACTCAAAACGTTGTAATGCGGCGGATAGCACATTGGGTCATCGATTATTTTTATTTTTATATATTTTATTTAATTTTAAAATTGATTCATCGATCGCCATGGAAAAATTATTATTGATCTTGTAACTAATAGCAAACAAACTAAAATATCAAATTACTAAAATTGACATCTCATAAATCTCAAAATGTTCGTTTTAGATGCCGAGCTTCAGCGAATTAAGCCGACGAGCCACGAGTCACAGTCGGCTTCACTACCGTACCACACCATTAGATGTTTCACATCGACAATTATTAAACAGCTACATACAAACAGTTTTACTTATATTTTTACATTTTTTACATTTACAAATACACACTTTCATCCATATAACGAATTTCATACTATGAATAATATGAAAATGAAAATAATTTTTAGATGATAATGAGAATCGCCTCCTTGTGGTGTCCTCTGAGTAATGCTAAATGGTTCTCAAAAATATTATAAGAAACTTATGTGTACATTTTTATCCGGGCCGAGTTTACATCTAAATTATTTTTACCTGAAAAAAACACGGGCCGAGTTTACAATTCAACATTTTTTTCCTTGGGACGAGTTTACAATCGCCCGCTACATCTGTTATTGTAGTACATTGTTAGTACAGTGCACTGTAATAATATTTAATAATATTATTTTTATATCTTTAACATGCATGTCCCGTGTTCTTCGTACCGGCCCGCATACTGCAAACAATATAATGTAATTGTACATTTATATTTTTATTAAAATAGCTTACGACTTAGTGTAAGTGGTAGACCGTTGTAGTTGTACATTATTTTTTTTATGTTTGTCTAGTGAAAAAAAATATTTTTGTGTGTTATTAAAATTCTTAATTTTTACTTTTTACTGGTTAATTATATTTATGTTTTAAACATCAATGTTGAGAATTTATCAATTGTTGGAGCAAAAGTTTATTATATTATATAAGTATTATGTAAAGTTTTGAAAAATGCGTGGGAGTGGTGTGACGTGAAACAATTCAACGTGCATTTAAACTTCCAACGTTTATAAATAATAAGCTATTGGTTTAAAATGTATAATATGCTATAACTACGTCTTTGAACAAAATATTTTGCTTACCTAAGCAAAATTAATTAAATAAAATTCCATCGAATAATAATAATAATAATAAAGTAAATCCCTAAAATTCGCAAAATAATTAATCTTTCTCAGAAATATAACGTAAAATACTATTCAGCACAATATAGTACATTATACATTTTTTTGTTTTTTTTTGTTTTTTTTTTTTTATTATTATGGTATGAAGGTACGTGCATAACAATATAATTATTTAAGAGCTGTTTACAATTTTATAAATTAATTTATACTCGTATTTTTTTTTCAATGCATAAACCTGAGACCTGACCTAGAAAACAACTTTTTAAAAAAAAACCATTCTTCATTCGCCAGGATTAATCGAGCTTTAATTTTACTAGTGCAGTAAAAAGCACCCACTTGAGTTTTTCTTATACACTTTCTTCTTCTGACAAAACCCAATGAGTAGTCACCACTTGATATTTATATATAATCCATTTTCTTCTTTTAATAGTAATAGCTTTATTTTAATAGTTGCAATAGTCATGATAGACTATTATAACATGTCATGTTATAATATGAACAAAATATTACTGAATAATTATACAATAAAATACTCGTAATATTATGTTTCACGCGATTCATGCGTAATAAAACATAGAATGGGCATGTTAATGTATAATGAATAATAATTAACTATGAAATAATTTAATATCTTAATGAATAATAGAACGTGAAGATTAAATCGTTTTATTATAAAAAACGTAATATTATAATAGGTATATCGCTAAAACCTATATAGGTATAGGGGGAGTAAAAAAAAATTTTTTTTCAAAAAACATTTTAATACATTTTTGATTAATTTAACAGCTTTATTACACACGTAAGTAGGTACTATATTGGAATTATGTTGTAGGTGCAGTATACTCTTAAGTATATATAGGTATACGATTTACGTGGATTAAATGTCTCCGCTCAGCGTATGCATGTATAATACCGCAGCTAATAGTATTCCAATTACCACGGTATAGCGGCTTAAACGTCTTAAGTATTTTAAAATCAATCTTTAAAGGATTTTCAAATTTTTCCTCTCCTCGTCTGCTGTAAGTGTATAAAACGCGTAATTTCGTGCTTAACTATAAGGATTTCCGTAATGCCAACAAAACGTCGGCGAACCAAAGATAAACTTTCGCCTTTTTTTTCCTCCGCTGTTTACTACAGCGCCTAAATCCGTTCCAATGTGCGCTATAGGTTATGGGTACGCCAACAAATTTCTAAACTTTGAATAATATTATTAAATCCGCTTATGGTGTCGAGCAAACGACTACGGAAATGGATTATAGAATATATAGCAGTATAGCTACTATATTATTATTTTACAATCAAACGTAACACTACAGCGTACCAACAACACTTATTTCTGTCTATCGGTGTACCACAGACAGTGGAGGATTTAAAAGAAAAAATTTTGGGGATGGGTCCAATAATATGTATTTCAAATATAATATTTTTATTTTTATAAAAATACTATTAATAATACTATTATTCGAGTTTAGATCACGGAGTAGAGACTAACAACAATTGACTATACATTTTTAATATAATATTTTCAATCTCAAAAATTGTACTTGATTCGAAACAATGAGAAAGCGTGTTGCATATAAAAATAGTTCCAATAACTCAAAATTAGCTATACTGAGTGTCTATAATTTTATATCACCTAGTTATTTAATTTAAATGAATTAATTACAGTTTATATTAGTTCTTTGTTTCGTCAAAAAATTATCGTTTGTAAAAATATATCTTTATTTTACCTTAACATTTTTTTTCGTTTTTCGTGTTCAAGAATATATGCAGACTCATAATAATTCAAAAAAATATTGGTATTTTCGTGTAAATATATAGGAAACAATTCATCATTCTTCGTTTTAGTTGCAGGGATGCTATATAACAGGTGTAGGTATATATAAAGATTATATGAATATGATTATGTCGTACACGCATTTGATATTTAAATGATAAATATGAAATTAATGAACTTACTGTGGGACGTGTTCGCTTAAAAAACATATTATAGCAAACACATCTCGGAAATAAATATAACAGTAGCCTCAGTTCCGGTTGTCGGATTTTTATACATACTCATTTACATAATTAAAACTGATATAAACGTGGAAGACAAACAATAATATTATGTTTATACGCAAAACCAACCTATATGGCTATATATTTATACATAAGACACACATAAAAGGTATGGGGTAGGTATACACCATACCCTAAGCAATAGATATAACATTATGTACTTATTCCAACAACAATTTTGTTTTTCTTAAATTATTAAACCGACTTTTCTTTAATATTAAATTGTATATTATAATATGTTAAAAAGTTAAATTATTTAAACGTTTAACGTGATATTTATCACGGGTATGATACTTTGTTTGGTTGTATAGAAAATTATGGATAAACAAATAGTTGATAGGGTGACAGGTTTTTTACTTAGTAGGTATTTTAACATTATACTGCAAAATAAAACAATGTATTTTTATTAATTTTACTCCAAATTAGGTGTTGTTATTATTATCATTACAATTCTGTATTAAACAGATTAATGGTAAACAATTTATTGCTTACAAATTAAATTTTAATTGTATATATGCATATATTATACATATAATATATATTGGTATTATGTTACACATATAATATGTGTTTTTATACACAAACAACTTAAAAAAAATAATAAGTAGGTACCTACTTAAAATATAACAATATTATACACTTTGACGAACTAACACTATTTTGTTCATTAAATTTTGAATAGTTACAATATCTATTATGAATAAATTATGAATTCAAAGTAAACTTAACAAAATATATTTTTTTATACCTAGTCATAAACACAAAACTTTTCAAGAAATCTTGCGTTAGAGTACTTCTCAATTATTTTTTTAATATTTGAATACGGAAAATGATCGCTGACATAAAACCTGTGTGACAGTACTCCATGTTTTGCATACATTTTATTGATTAATATCAAATCAAATTAATAATAATGATAAGGGAGACAAAATAAAGTACAATTAGGTATGTAAATAATTATTATTATCTTTTTATTCACTCTTATTTAAGATATATGTTCACAATCTCCATTTAAAACTCCAACTAGTAATTGTATTCATTATACTATTATTTAAAAAAACAATAAAAGGCCATAATTATGACTTTTCAATTTCTCATAAAAACTCAGTTTTTCTTTTTTTGTTTGTTGAAACTAGAAAATGTTCATGATTTATATATGTATTAGAAATAAAAGAAAATGTTGTGTTTCCCTATTAAATAAATTTTAAAAGATGTATTTGAATTACTTCATCGTCTCTAGTTGTCCTAAATGTTCTTATTTAGTACAAGTTTCTAGAAATTATTGAATAGGTACCCATGTTTTTAGCAAATCTATTTTTTTTTTTTTGCAAGTTTTTGAAATTTTAAATATATATTTTTTTTAAAAAATATGTATAGTTTGTATAGTAATTTGTATAGTTAAATTAAAGTAAAAAATTCAAATAATTATTTAAAAATAGAAATCAATACATATATTGAACTGTATAGTCTGTATGTCATGTCATATTATGTACCTATAGAGCAGAGGTTCCCAAACTGTGGGTCACGATTATATTTTTGGTGGGTCACGCTGTATTTTTATATTAAAAATAAATTTATATTTTTTGTTGTAAGCAACTGATTCACTAAAAAAATAGGTCATTTATTGATATTGATAGTCGCCAAATTTTAAAAAATTCCCAAAATGGGTCGTACAAAAAAAGTTTAGGATCCTCTGCTATAGAGTATTATAGACGTTTTAAACTATAGCTACGGATCAATGTGCAACACAATTACACAAACTGGTGACATTTGTACACTTTTTCTCCGTTCATTTGTTTTTTTAATATGAGGCTATATAATTTTGCTCTACTTATCTCTGTACGCTTAATGGTTGTAATTAATTGACATCAAATGGTTTTAGTGTTAAATCATAAAAAAATAAACTATAGCTTTCTTTAAAATACCAGTTGGTAGTTGAAGTGACATAATGCACGCATTAAAGAACGCACCGAAAAAATCGTAGTTGCACAGTTATCCATCCCTTGACTTGCATTATATATATGGTGCAAGTGTGCAACAAATGACCTGAAATGTGGAAATTCTATTTTACGTTTTCTGATTGATGGCGATTGTTGGAATTGGAAGATACAAATAAACTAAGGTTCAAGGCAGAAGTGGAACCGTCATCATGTGTTTGCATGCAGCCGTTTTTGCGCCAATGGACTGAACAGGCGGTCGCTTCTATTCATCTCGAATTAATTTATCACGCGTCAATTCATCATATACAACTTAAACTCAACACTGTCCAAATTTGTTGTAGCGCATTAATTTATTGCGTATTATAATTATATTATTATTATATCATTGTTTTGAATTATGAACTCGGTGATTGTCGCTTGTCTGTATAATAACGAGGTTCAATAGTTAGGTTTTTATACTACATAATTAAAAGAGTATTTTTTCATTTGTTTCAAACTATTTGGCAACAAATTCAATCTACAGGTCTCCAAAAAAGATAAATTATACATGATTTTTTTATATTAATTTTACATATTCTTTATTGTATTTTATTTTTCATGTCAAAATATTGATATATTATATTATAATACGTATACTTTTTTAATTGAACGTAAATGCAATGGCTGAGGAACAAATACGGCGTAGTTTGGGAATCCAACTAATTTTTTTATAAAGATCGATAACAAACTATTTTATGATAATGTCATTGTAGCAGTGGCGCAGCCAAATGTGTCAAAAAGACTACGGCCCCCGCATTGTCTGTATTTTATTTTTTATTGACATTTTAACAGTACGTCGCAGTATCTTTGAGAATATTATGATATATATAATTAAATGACGATAGAAATCGATTATATTATATAAGGTTTTTTATTTCCTCCCCTTATATTAGCTTATAAGAAAATTATGGATAAGTGCCTATCATGGCTTAAAACTAATTTATTAAATACAATATGCTAATTTAATAAAAATTTTAAAAAAAAGAAAAGTTTTTACATAAATAATATTTTATCCTATTTCATCGAAATGTTTAAGTTTATACCATACAGTTAAATTATTTATAAGATTACATTAATAAATACTATACGAGTATAACGCACGCGACGTATTGGTGACTATACAATGCAACGAATTGACTCGCGATGGGTGAATCGGAAGTACGTATTTTATTACTTAAAGTATTCATATATTTATATATTTATGTTAACGAGCTCAAGTAATTTAACTCTAAAATATTGTTTTACAATAACAGATTTAAAATAAATCAGATTTAATATTTTTGGACATTAATTTATTGTTTTCTCGTCATACAAAACTTGAAAATATCAATCAACAAATTATAATAAATCTTGAAGATTACTATTCTATTATAATATTATTTGTTTAACACAATTTATTGGGTATCGAGCGGTAGGATCAATTAATGTGAAATATATAGATCAGATGAACCTACGATTTATTTTTGGTCGATAATGTCAGGTCATTTGGAACGCGTCTGTAGCATTTGTGGAATTGCTCTAGGGGTTTAGATGGTCATAGGTTATATAAGGGTTTATTTTTTTTATTGTATTTAGAGTTCAATATTGGTTAACGTGCCAAGTGCCACAGTAGTGCTGGTAAACAAACGATCATTAGTAAATAGGACGACAGTGTTTATAGTTACCTATTATGTAATGTTTTTTTTTCAAAATATTCTATACGACTATTGTACTAACTTGAAATATTTTTTTCAAACGTGTACAATATGAGAATCTAATAACGACATTTATTTAACATACTCCGGAGTTTTCGATTTTTACGCAATCAGTTTACGTTATTTTTATATAATCTTTATTGCTGTGGTAATACTACGCGTTATCACCACTTATTTTGTATCATCAACCAACTAAAGTTCTCGTTTCCGCAACGCGAATCATACCATTGTTATTATATTCATTTTAATCATATTTATATCGCGTTATTTTTTGTTATGACCATATAATATTATGTATTTCGTATATACTATACTTCTGTGATTTATATTTTTATGTTTCTCGATTTCATCTCGTCCCCACCACTTGGAACACGAATATAACGAGTCGCCGCCGTTGTTTTGAACTTTCGTTCTCTTTTCTCGGAGCTTTCAATAGAACAACACGAAAACCTAGAAAACTCACGTTATCGACGATGTCAAACTCCAAATCCTAAAGATCGATCTCCGACGGTTTTTTCACAAACGCTCACACACTCGACACGATTGCTCCGACATAATAACTAAGCTCTTAAATCGAGCACCCGATCGACATCGACAGAAATTATTGGTAAACAGTTGTAATGGTCACGCGACTTGAATGATAATAATATTATGATTTACCTAGAATATAACGCGTTTAGCGACGCAAATGCTTCTAAACTCGAAATTAAGTGTTCATTTATTTAGTCCTGAAATACCTACCTCGAAAAACCTTCTGACACGAAGTCGCATCAAAAAATGTTTACGGCATGTGTGGTTGGCAGCTTGCAAACCGATGCCTCCAAACTTTGCCAAATTGCTTATATTATACACACGATTTAAGATTATTTACAATCACATATTTATTTTTTATTCAGTAAATTATATTATTATATTTGATGGTGGCTCCAAAATTTACTCAAATTACTAATTCACTAAATTTATATTGTTTTATCATTTTAAATATAGATTATAGATAAAATAAATATTTCAATTAAATAGAATTAAAAGGTAATTGTAATTAAAAGCTTAAACATAGGTATATCGATTTTAATATCACACTATCCATGTATTTATTTATATTATCATATTTATAAATTTATAATTAAAATCATAATATTATATTAAAATAAATTGAAGATAGTCTTATAGTTTGAACTTTTAACGAGCTAAAAATTCAAAAGTATATTTACTTAACAATTATTTATTTACCTCAAATCATTAAAACATACAACTGATAATAATATTATAATAAGTACTATCGTTTATATTTATAGAGTCTGGGTTTTTTATTCGTAAGGTCCCTGAATTTGAATTTATTATACTAAAATATTACATTCTTGAAGTTTTATGATTTGCGTTATTAAATTTTATTTAAAGTCATAAATACTTGGATTTTTTTCATTATTTATATTATTTTAAAGTTTGATTATTTTTATATTCGTTTTAAACTGAAAAATGGAATTTCATAAAATCAATACATAAATAGTGTTTTTCTCTTTCAATTGTATACAAAATATCAATATACTGTGTCTGTCACATCAGTCTAAAACCTTTTATTGTATTATCATGAAGTATAACTTCACTGCGTTTTATGCCTGAAAGAGACTAAGACAACAATTATGAAGAATGGTATCCTATCCTAATAAAACAATAGTAAAATCAGTCCATATAACATTTTACATGTATAAATAAATGAAGTTTCGCCGCAATAAATAAAAACTTTCGTTCTCAGCGATATAAACATTGTTTATTTTGATGTGCACATTTATAAAATATATTTATATTCTACAAACAAGCACTCGTAATATTATAACCATTGTTATAATTTTTTCTATAAAAATATTATTTTCTTGGTATTCTTCGGTAAAACAATAGTTGACTTTTTTCATCCACTCAGTAATTAAAAAAAAAAAAATATTGTTATTTAAAAAAACTATTTTGAGAAACAATCTAAAATTATATTTTTCATTGAAACATTTTTAAACATGTTTACGAATTACACACGCACACATACAACACATTGTCCACTTCAATAATCTGAGTTCATTATTTTTTTAATTATCAACTCGCCACGTACCTATTTACAACCTACACTGATAAAATCTTCCTACAGGGTTCTGTTTTTCTACGATTTTCTATTTTTTTTTATTTTTTACCTAACCTCTATTTTTATGATATAGGTTATAGGTACATTTTAATGCTTACGTCTTACATGTTATAATAATATTTGAGTTGGCAATAAAAATTCATATTTTTTAATTTTTCAAAGTAGTAGATTACCTACAAAATTATTTACTTAACAATGCCAATATTGTGTAGTCGTCTACAAGCCAGAAGACAACAGTGGATAAAACCGATTTTTCGTATAATTATATAGCTCATAGAATTTTTATGTGTTCATTAAAATATGAGTAAGGGCTTTTATTTTTTCAATCGGACGTTCTAACCCGCTTCGTAATACAGCATGTAATTAATGCACATTAATTTTAGGAACAATAGTGATGTCCGTAAACAATTAATCGTTTTTGTCTTGTCGAAGTTCAGCCGTAACCGACCCGATAGTTACCTATAAAGTTAAAATTATTGGATGAAAGACAAAATCAATAAGTTGCGAAACGATAAACAAGAGTAGGTATACACAATACAATTTGAGTTATTAGATTTTTAGGATGTGTATTAATATTATAATATATTACTTAATAATCGTTTACAAAGTATTCATCTGTATAATAAACTTTATGCACATAATACTAAAAACGTAGAACTACAGTGTCCTAACTGCACATTATAAATTATAATCAACATTACAGTCGAGTACGGTGTAACAATTATTCTTCTAAAATCAACGATACAATTTTCAATATTTTTACTTAACCAAAATAATACAACGATAAAATATGCAGTAAATATTGATTTAAGTAGGTATTGTGCTTATAATTGTTCGATATTTATTATTTACCGATTATAACTTATTATAAATATGTATCGTAATGTTTGTGTAATGTCTGACGACATTATATAACCATGTTAGTAAGTAAACAAAGTCAACCGCTACAATCAATAATAATAATTATTATAAAATGATTAGTGTATAAAATGTTTAACAACTAAATTGTGGATGATGAAAATATTGAAAATACAGTAATCCTGTAAAGCATAATCGTGTTTTATTTGATTATGGAAATAGAACATCATAAAATTATATAATATAACAATAAAAATCTAAGAATTTAAAAGGACGTGTAATTTTGTAAGAAAACAAAAAACCAAACCACCAAGTTCGAAAGCCATCAAATAAATAAACTGTCGTATAAATACATATTACTTTAATAGTATGCATACAATTCCATAGAGAGGGGTCTCGGAATTCGCACTAAAGCGTTTGCGTGAGCATTTTTTATGGTATCACTCGATACGGTGTATTGTGTTTGTGTATTTTTAAATGTTTTTGTTTCTTTTCGCGAAAACTAAATTACGAACAGCACAAAACGCTTAAACACGCCCGGAATATTATATGTATTTAGTTTATCAAGTATCGAAAATTCGAATTTATATTTTCGGTCGGAGCGTGGTTTTTGGGTTTCTCGTTTTAACACTACGATTGTCACACACAATTAAATAAAAATAACAAAAAATAAAAATAATAATATAATAATAATAATAATGTACATATTTTAAAAGCCGATCAATCTCGTGCGTCCTATAGTCTTATAATAACGACACCAATTAGAGTATTATATAATCATGAAGACGATTACTATAATATATATATATATACTATATAGGTAGCTCATCCTTGGGACAAAGACTTGACGACGATTGCAGTGGCCGTTGTGAGTTCGCATTCCTTTTCCTTTGGCCACGTTCCTGTCAGACCGTTGGAAATACTCGCTGGCGTCACGTCTCGTTCGCTATCCACGTGATCCGCCTGCGTGCAAATCTCGTTCCACGCGAACTGTACGTCAACCTCTTCGGTCAGCCGACTGCACACCACGAACCGTATAACCAGCTTAGACCGGACGGTGGCCGTGACCAGGTAAATTTGACCGCTAGCCATGAGTCGCTCGTAAAGGTTTTTCGTCCATACGTTATCGCCCTACAGGTGAACGAAAACTCGGTTAATGACGTATCACAAACCGTGGACGTATTCTTTGCGAAGGTGTTGTAACAGTAAAATTTTAGATTACGAGTGGAACAGATTATATTATATACTTTATACTAGGTATGTGGTTTTACAATTATCTGCTTATTTTTCCTGCCATCACCTTTTGCAGCAGTAAAATTAATATATGCTTTAAACTTTACCTTTGGAGGGTTTTATGGTTTTGAAAATTGAAATATGTACCTAAAATTATACGTTTGAATTTGTACAAACTAAAAGAAAATTACGAGAAAACGAAAATATTCACGTAATTGAATTTATCGTTCTTTTTTTTTATTATTATTATTTAATTATTATATTGATATGGTTAAATAATTTAATGGTAAAAAAACTTACAGTTTTATCAAATATATTTATATAAATAATATTTTCTAGACATGAAATAATTTTATATAATTTTATATTATTTATAGAAATTTGATATATTTATCTTTTTTAGATTTGTATGTGAATAAACTAATTATAATACAATATTGGTAAGCTATCTATAAGAATTTCAAATTTTCAAATTTTTTTAATTTTTTCATATACATTTTAATGAAAAAATTGCATGTTGGTCAATAAAGTTTTAACATTAATACAAAATTATTTTATTACTGTGCCAATTAAAATTTAAAAATATTGAAAATGTATACGGACATTTTTTTTATTTTTGTTTGAAGTTTAAATGTTAACAAAATTCATTTAAATCACGAACATTTTCTATGAGATACTGTATAGTAATAACTAATAAATGCATAAAATTTACAATTTCAATAAATAAATGAAAAATAAATAAATAGAAAATTTAGTGCAACGTTCTTCTCTAAAAATATTAATAATACATCGGCACAATTTTTTATTATATATAGTAGATAGGTATTCAAAGTTTTAATTTTGACAAAATTATACATTTAAACGGAAAAAAAAATTTTCAGCGCTCTTACAGTTTAAGTTATTATGTTGTTATTCAAAAATATTAACTCTAATAAAGGCTATTTAAATAATATAGATGTATACTAGTATACAATAAATTTACATATTATTTATTTATTTAATAAACAATATTGGTGTGAAATTTGCCATTTAAATAGACTGGAGGGTATTGTGATTGGCAAATAAACGATTCCATGTTTAACGGTCTTCTCAATTGGAATACAAATACATGTATTTAACCGATATGGACTTATAATACGTCACATTATTTATGATATTTACCTTTAATCGGAAGCAAACCAATCCCATGGTTACAGTGATGACTTCAAACCTCGGGTCCTGGTTGACGAGCTTTCCGAACATGTCCGCCAATTGGATCTGTTTTTTAATGTGTGCCTGTAGGCCCTCCACACCGTACAATTTCAACACAAACCACATTTTCAAAGATCTGAATCTCCGGCCCAACGATATTTGCCAATGCTGTAACATAAATACGACCGCGGTAAGAAATATGACGGTGATTGTACAGAGTATATTTTAATGTAAAAATAATACTATTAAAATAAACTGTTAAAAACTTGTTTGGTCTGTATTTTTCACTATTTACTAACAGTAATAATTTTAGTACAGTTACTATTATTTTTCATTACCAATCAATGTCGGATTTAGGAAGGGGTGCAAGGGTTAAAGGGTTAAAGTGTTCTGGAAACTCAAATCTGAGGTTGTCTTAGTGGTCTCGGGTTGATGATTTAGATTTTCTAACTTTATAAGCTGATAAATCATTAAAATTATTGAATAATAGTCAAGAAAAAAAGAGCATTTTAATAAATTATTCGCACTTGTTTATTTTACACTGTTATAAAATATAGACTCAGTTTTATCTTTACATATGATTCGGTTTAAAGGAACACAAGTGCTATGAGATATTACCTACAAGAAATATTGTCTTTTTAAATTTATCTTTTATCAAATACTAAAAGAATTTTTTTTTTTAAGGAACTTCCAGTATTATAGTAATTGCACCCCGGACTTTCGAATCTCAAGTATAGCACAAAATATATCGTAACATTTTGGTATATAGCATACACGATAAATTGATATACCTAATCATTTTTTCCCTATATATTAATATGTACAAAATTTATAGTCATTACTCTGTAATCCGGTACTTGGGGATCCTGACTCTGGTAATTGTGCTTCAAGTATACCCGGTCCACGTTGAACGCATCCACCAAATAAGTGGCGTTCTTCACCCACAAGGCCGAACAGTCAAAGTTCACCAAGAGCCACTTATGCAAGTTGACGTCGAACGAGTCCGCGTATTGTACTCCCGCCATCAGATATCTGTATTCCGGCAAAACGAATGCGGCACCTATTGAAGACGATAAACGAACAACACACACACCAGAATTTATAGCCATTAATAATGATATAGGTAATGATATACTGTTAAATAACATACATTTTTCTCGAACAATACGAAATATTTAACATTTCGTCGATATGCTATATTAATATCATGGAAGTCTTAAAGAGCAGGCTTAGCCCACTCCCCTCTCCAAAATATTTAATAATTAATCATCTTACTAGTTAAATAGTGTCAGTTATTTTGCAAAAATAATGAATATCATAATATAAATACGTACGTAATATGTTAATTTAATTTATTTTCATTAAGTTTTATTCAAATATGCAAAACAGCATTTCATATTTGAATGTTCTATACTTTAAGACAATTTTATAAACATACATTACTCCTCAGGTTGCTATTTTTACTACTTTCAATTTGGATATGCTTCAAGTCCTAATAGTTACTATTATGTGCCAACTTCCGTCTATAATATTAGGCATTAAAATACTAATATATATAACATCATTAATATTGTATTAAATGTATATAACATATTATTAATATTATTAATATAATAAAATTTAATACCTATCGACAATGAAGTAAATCTTCAAAATTTTACCTTTAGGTGAAATCAACAACCAAATCGACAAGAATAACGTCTGTTGATTTGGCATTCTAATATCGTGAGTGAGACAATATTGAAATTTACATTTACATATTATATTACAGCCAAGCCTCGCTAATCCGAACATCTAGTTAATCCGCATTATCGACTATTATTGATTGATTAATAAATAATTTTTTAAATCGGTTTTAAAAAAAATTGTAAGTTTGTAAGTCAACGATGTTGTGCTAAGACTAAAAATATAATGTCATGATAAAAAAAATGTATTTCAATAGTTTTATCCATCTAAGACCTGTTGGTTCACAGACATTCTAAAGCTCATTTAGTTTAATCATAATGAATCGTCCTGTTTCAACGATTCTATATTAGCGAGACTCCCAAACTGCATATTATAATATTAAATATCGTTTTCAAAGCTCTGTGCATTTTACGTATATATATATACATAATTATATTATACAACAGTCGTCGTAGGTAAAGCGGCAGCGGCCTGTGTACCTGCATAAGCGGCGTCGACGTGCAACCAAATGTCGTTTTTGTTACAGATGGGGCCCAGCTCCTCCAGACAATCGAACGCGCAAGTCCCAGTGGTGCCCAACGTGGCAACTACGTAACACGGTATCAGCCCTTTGGCGACGTCTTCGGCTATGGCTTCAGCCAGAATGGCACCGGTCATCCTTCCATTAATGTCTGCCTTGAGCATCTTCATCGGCATCGATCCCAGGAGACCTGCTTTCTCTACGCTCGAATTGGACTGATCTATATATAGGCGCGGCGAGTACACACGTTTTATTAAACAAAGAAAACGATCGCAATAATTTTTGATATTATCATATCATTATCAATTGTGCTTTATATATGGTGGAGTTTCCTGCAAAAACTTACCGGAAGTGTAAGCAACTAATTTCGCTTTGATCTCGCCGTCGGTCATAGTCGGGTTGAGTGCTTTGATCCGCTTTGTCGTGCGATCTTTGGCAGCCAACAGACACACAAACGTGGCTTCACTGGCGCTTCCCTGCGTGAACCAGACAAACAAATTATCATTATTGTTGTTGTTGTTATTGTGACCGAAAAAACAGCCACATTTTTTTCGTTAACTCAATACAGATACAACAGAGATATAATTATATTTTGTTTATAAATACCTGAATTATGCCCCCGCCAGGTCCTTCAGATTCGTTTAAAAACTCTTTCGGCAAGTCTAAAATTTTTCCAAACCAATTCATAACTTGCACTTCGAGTTCGGTGCACGCTGGGCTCGTTATCTGTGAAAAATTCGCACTATTAAACTAATATTTCAATTTCACTCGAACATTGAACATAAATATTAACAACTGCGGGAGTACAGTACTGGCACATGGCACATAGCTTTAAGCTCTATTATAGAGAGTTCAAAAGTGACGTTCTAAGTTTTAGAAACTTTCTAGTTAATTACACCCATTTCATAATATAAACTACAATTCAAACTTTGTTTGATATTGTAAAACATTAAACAATGGAAACAATTTTTGTAGCACCAATTCCGTTTAGAATTTTTCAAACAGTCATTGTTTATTATCGTTTTTATGATAAAAAAAAATTATAATTCATGTACACGAAATTGTCAGTTTAATAAATGTATATGAACAATTTATATAGAAGTGGTTAACATTAATTAAAAATTTTTAAAAATTAATAAAAAACACAAGAAATGTATTGCCTACTTTCATCGATGTCTCTTGGCTTTAATATTCGAAGAATAATTTTTTGTAGAAACATAAACATAATATTTTTACAAAAAAAAGAGTTATATGCTATAAAATTAAGTATTATAATAAGATTTGCAATAGTTTATCATGATATAATGTAGTGATAACTTTTCTAATAATTTCAATGACACGTTTACCTACAGATTAAAATAGTATATTATAAATATAGAAAAACACTAAAAAAATAATTTGTATTTATAGTTAAAGCCAAAGTTTGACTTGTTTTTGATTTATTTTTTCTGTTGATACAGTGGCTATAAACAATTTAGCCTACCTACTTGAACTTTGGCATTTTTAAAAGAACACTAAAAGCTGAAACAAATAACAACGTTCGCCATTTTTTAAACTATTCTATTATTAATGCTACATTAAAATTCAAGAACATATACCTGATAAATAATGTATTGTAAAGAACGTACCTATATGTTTTGTCTCACGATGGATTTAAAACTTATCTACTGTTTTGCTATCAAACAATTCGTATGATAAAAATCGTGTAAAATATTATAAATTTTAAATGAAAAAAATGTATATGCATATAGTCTTACAATGAAGACTTACTATAATTAAAAATGGCTATTATTTGACTAATAAATTATTAAATTCAAGTGGGATTTTGTATAATATGTATAATTCTCATTTTTGATAAATCTTATTATGACTTATATAAGCACATTATGATTTATGATCATTTCAAAAACTGTAAAATCCTTTTATTTACTATATAATTACTATGGATTAAAACATTTATGATAATCATGAGTTTTATATAAATTATACCTAGTTGTAGTCGATATTAATTATTTTGACGAACATTAAATAATGTGCACAAGTAAATTCTTAAAATAAAAATTAACGATTTTAATATAATAAAATTGAATTCCCTATAATTTACCCCATGTATATTAGAATAAATTCTTAAGCTCTTCGTAACAATCTTTATAAAATAATACAGTTTTATATGTACCTTATACGGTAGAGAGCTATTCCACAAATTTCCCGTATCATGAACATTTTAATAACTATTTATTTACATAATATACGATTCCGCATAATTTTTAATGCAGTATTACCATTATATACTTGGTATCGTTATTATAAATTACAATTTATAATTTGTATAAATGTATAAATTATATTATGAATAATATTGTAAAAATCATTTGTAAATAGGTAAATGTTTTAAGTTATTCATTATAATTCAATATAATTGAGGCGTAGGTAGGTACAATAGTTTAAATTATTATTTATTATTCTTATGAAATAATAATAAGTAGCTATAATATATTTATACATTTAAATGAGACTTTTCCTGTCGGAAATAAAGTTAAGTTAGAATATAAAATGAAATTAATCAAATGTTGACAGTTGTTAATGCTGCCATCTCATATAAAAAAAAAGGTAGGCAGTAGGTACATTAGCTATCGAGTGGGTCACTATTATGGATGTATTAAATTCAAATTCAATGATGCGTAATTGTATAAAAAAAAAAAAAATGGTGACGGTCTGTCAGCCTATAACGTTAAGTATACTTGGTGATATATTATTTTTGTATACCTATCTAATTAATTTATTTCACTTTTAGTAATTATTAGATTATTAGTATTTAACTATTATATTAATATATACCATATTATATCAACTTATGTAACTCAAAATGTATAGTATCGTCCTGTAAACATCCTAAAATAGTAAAAGTAGGTTCATAATATATTAATATATAAATAGATAATATCTAAAAACAAATCAAAAATGTCATTGCGTATAGTAAAATGTATATAATATAACCTTTAATACACGTAAATATTTTAAATTTCCGCGAATAATGCTTATAAATTATAATAAAATAATAATTAACACCGTTATTTATCGTTTAAACAAGTAATTTTGTCCAAATTTTAACTGAAAATGTCTATAAAAATTATTGCCTTTATATATTTATTAAATTCTATGGTTTCAACATGAACTAATTATGAGAAATTTTGCATTATATTTTCGAACGTGTATACACGTTAAAAACATTTTTTTTTATGAGTTGTAAACTAAGTACAAAACAGTTGGCAATTTTTTGTGATTTTGATGAATCAATCCCATTTAAAAATTGAAACACTTTTTACATTTAAACAAAAAAAACAACATTATTGTAAAATCAAAAACAGAAAAAAAAATCTAAAAACAAAATATGTTTTGTTTTAGTTATATTTTTCAATGTAGCTACGTTAAATGTAAATTAATATTAAATTTGTGGAATCATGTTGCGATATAGTTGTATCGTTCTATAGTTTTCCAAAGACAAATTATCCACTTTCAAACAACATATTTTACATCAAAACAGCTTTATTCGCTTTTGAATAAATGCGTTTTATATTACATAGATATACCTCCGTACCCAAGAAAATCCTATACATCCGATCCCGTTGCTCAACATGTCTCCAATGATGGACGGATAAGAGTTTCCAGTTGGAAAAAATGCATGAAACTGCGGTGAGTTCCAGTGTGTAACGCCAGGCATGATTACTTTCTCAAAATCAGCAATCACTGTCTTCCAATGTTCACCTTTGACCGGGGCCTCGGATGGCACCATTTCATACAGATATCCCGGTTTGACGGTAGACAGAACAGGCCTAAAACGAATGTATTTTTTGATTTAAATTATATCATTTTATGTACCGCAAACACGCTCGTTATTATAGTAGGTAAGTATTACTATTTGCGAGTTTTTCGCAATTATAATTTCATCTTAATTTACAAAATTTTAAATAATATTCTTTATACAATATTCATGGTGATTAACCCTCTTTTTGGTTAGTAATAAATTAATTGAAAATTCTAATTTTTAGAATTATTAAACATGCTGAAAGTCTGTAAGTTTGTATAGTCAGATAAGATACTCTTTGAATGGAAAAAAAATCTAAATATTTGATAATATGATCATTGATCATTAGGTAATTACTAAAAAATTTCAAAAATCAGAATTTTAATAAATGCATTATCAAAATATAACTAATAGGGAAGTGATCAATGATCATAATATTGGTAAGTCGATGTATATCTGATGACATAACTAATAATAATAATAACACTTATTTTACATAATATGTAATGTATTATAATATAGCGACAATTTATTATGGCGATGAAAATAGTTATTTTTCATATATATATATATATACCTGTCTCGGATGTTGTCCATGTAGTCGGCGAGATAGTCGATGACAGTTTTCCCACATTCTCTAAACGATTCAGAATCCATTTTCTATTATTTTACGATGACGGACGACGAAAAAACAATCGTATTACCTAAGTAAAATAACATAATAAATTAGCGTTATTTAATTATTAAATTATTAAACGAAATAATTGTTCATGACGTTACGACACAATACTATCGTATCGGTCATCGTCGTTATGGTACTTAGGTAGTCAGTGATAACCGTATAAATTGTAAACCAATAATTAAGATGCGAACAACCAACAGGAGGAATATGCCGTTTACGTCTAATCTAATATACGTGACCTACATAGAGATGCCAATCGCGTCGCACCACCGTGTGTTCGCTTGAAAACCCATCGACCATATAATATACCACTTATTACCGTCTGATAAGCTTTATTGCAAAGGAAAACGTTAGGGTTAAATCGTACATGCGTGCTGTAAAATATTGCGATAATTTCTCGATTTCGAATCAAATTAATGCATCGACACATCCATCTATACGATTGTTTTTAAAATTAATTACGATGCAGCGAGTATAGATCATAATATTATTAGGTATATTATACGTACATACTGCAGTGATGTACAATATAATAATATATAAGCCTTTGGATGATTATAAATGATTCGTGTTTGGTGCATACAATTAACTGCAATAGCAGCTTAACTCCGACCAACGGTATATACATAATATGTACCTATACAGAGAAAAAATATGCGCTACTGGTGATCGTCGTATTGTTCGCTTTATACACATAGACACGGTCTATACATCAATTTAATTATATATATATGTGTAATATTGAAACTTCTTTCCAAGAAAAAATATTAGTAGACTTTCAAGGACATTTATTGACATTGCTTATTACTATGATGTCTGCGTCATAACGATATTTAATATACATTTTTGACAAACTGCATACATAGTTTCCAGACGTAATAACACGTATTGTTATTTTGAGAATCAACGAACTTTATATTTGCAATATTTGCAAGTGTGTACGTGTGTGTGTGTGTGTGTGTGTGTGTTTGTCATCGAGGGTTCAAGTGGGTACGAAACATATATTCAAAGTCGTGTTAAGGACGCGTTCGGTTTTGTTTCGTTGGAAAAGGTTGCGCGATCAATGGACGCGTGTAATGGCATAATATGTGGGGACCATAATGATACTGCAAAAACAAAACGGAAAAAAATCATCAAGGTTCGTGCGATACATTATAAAAAAAAGGTTAAAATAACGTAGCGCCGCGCCGACAAAGGGGGTCCGGGCCACGCGATGCAGCAGCGTTCCTATTTTTATAACAATTCAACGGCAGTAGTAAGATAATATTCATTATTATTATAATAATATATTACTACAGCGTGATATTATAATAAACGATTAATAATAATACATAGTGCCGTGTAGCATGACCGGCCACTAAAAGTTTAATGAATCAGGCGCAAGGTATCCGAATACAATAGTACGCCTATCGCGACGAAACTGACGGAAAATAATAATGTAATTTTCCTGTTGATGATGAAGAGAGGCCAACTTAAAAATAAATGCTTATCGCCGATTTTGCTTCCGTCCGCCGTCGAAAAGATTTATACGAGTATTCTGATATCATTTGTTTAATTTGTTAGGCCAGGATGGAACAGTAGGTGTCGACAAAATGTATAACTTATATAAATTAGAATTGTAGAAAGATGTTTGATTTAGTGGCGTTTTGGTACATAAGAAATCATTAAAATTTATTCTGATTGGGTGCCAGTGGCGAAACGTTTCCGACAACTGACAATCACCGCATAATTACGTCGGAAAAAATTTTTGCAATTCAATAACTGTTGATTTATTTTTTCATACCTATTTTTCATATTATAACAGATCATTTTTTTCACAATCTTTATACATCGTAAGTTATTAAGAATTTTGATTGTATTTTTTGTGATCAGATTTACCACGTACAGAACGTGATCGTGCAGGTACCATACGAGTTTATCGATTATTACATTTATTTAATACAATACTGTCTCGTACAATGTAAAAATTCAATAAATTTTTATTTTTTTTTTGTTATCTTTAATACTTTTTAGATAGTTAATATCCAATCAATTACTTTAACATTGCTATAATATATTTTAATGTTTATGATTGTCAAATTTGGTAAAATTGTATAACCCTCCCCTCACCCACCTCTACCACAACGCATCACAGACACCAAAAACAATGACGTACCGATTCATCCGCAGATGCTCATATACAATACTCGACCGTCCCCATTCAACCGTCTTTATAAATCCACGTAAATGTGTGTGTGTGTGTGTGTGTGTGTGTTGTGTCAAGGAATTCCGGAAGGTCATAGGGGTTGAGGGTGGAAAGCGAGCTCGACGTGTGTCAACGACGCGGCCATTAGTCAAAATCATCTCGTCCGGCGAGTAGTGTCTGCCGATGCGCGATTGATCGCCCTCGTTAACGGGGTTAACGAAAGGCGTTTTTATATCGCGAACAGTTTGACTTTTTTTCTTTGCATTTTTTTTTTTTGTTTCGCTCCGTTTACCCCACTCCGCTGTTTGCTATACGCACATGATAAATACTACAATACTACTAATTAGTGTTGTTATTATTATTATTTTCATACCATCGTTTATCATTAATCTTTAACGTCACGACCGTTTACAAACTAAAATTATGACGGTAGATACCTATATTATAATATTTAATCACACAGAGGTTCCGTCGATTTTGTATCGACTTCGCCAACTACTGTTAATAATATCAATACATCGATCCCGCCGGATACTATTCATTCCCCTCACCCTTGTACACTTTAAAATGTATAATCATATATATATATATATATATATATATATTAATAAATTGTATAAAATAAAAAATAATTTTAATTATCTAATTCAAACTCAAAATGTGTGTGTGAATATAGTATTGTAAAATTATATAAATTATATAATATATTAACTTTTTTTATTTATTTATCAAAGTAGTGAAAAAAAAGTGTATGAAAACAATATTTTGAAAATTTAACTATAATGATTTGAACATTAAATAATGTCGAAAGTTCACTTATTAACATGTGCCCGGGAGGATGAACATTGTCCAGTGGAATCGATTTAGTTAAAGCTATTATAAGCAGTAGCCAGCGGAATCAATACAAACCTTTTTACTAAGTAGATAGTTTAGGCGAAATCAATAATGTCCCATCGCAGAGACCAAAGCCAGATTCACAGCTGTGTCGTTTGTCGCGTCGTAATTCTTCAACCGTATTCTAATTGACCACCGTTATCGTGATATCATTTACAAACTATAATCGACCGGAAAATTTTTAGAGTTGGAAAAATCTCGATTTTTGGATACGACAAACGTATACAGTTTTAAACCCATCTCAAGAGCAAAGTCATCGAGGTCTAGTCTGCGGACGTTGTCTTCGTCGAAGCGTTTTAGTATTATACACGTTACGTATTTGTGCCAAACAGTAAACGCCTCGTCTCACAAACGTTCAAATGGATTGGAAACCGTATTGGTTGAGCTTTTTTAAAAGTATACGCACATGATACGTTTTTCGAACTCGTCGATTTATCATTGACTTCAAATTTATAAAAACGCCGCAATACCGAGGTGACCAACCTTAAAACTGTTGTACGCTTTTATGTGATGAAAAAAAAATGGTATAAAACCATTGAATAAAGTATTTTATAACATTATATAGACGCATATAGATAAATACATATAAATATAAAATAATATGTAGATAATATATAAGTAGGTGCCGCCGTGCAGGGTACCTAATACATTTTTAATTGCATATCAGTTCGTATATAAAACACGAATTTATTACATGGTTTTGAAATATTAATATGCAGAAATGAAAGTACGCGACGGGTAGATAAGCGTTTTTAAATATAGTTTTACAAACAACGACAAAAAAATCGTTTAAAAATATACAGTACCTAGCTTGAAAATATAATGTTTCTCTCTGTGGTCGTGCGACACGAGCAAGTACAAAATGATTTTCAATCGTTATACAAACTTTAATGTCTTTGTTGTACACGTCATAATATACCTGTCAACCTAACCTACCTAGAGATTCCCGCTGATTTGACTTATTACTGTGCCTAACTTACATTAATCTGGACGACTGATATCTCATATATAACACATTTATTTATTTTTTTGTAAAATATTTGATATTAATTTTAGAAATTTTAACTAAGAATTGTTTAAATAACTAGTAAATAAATAAGTAATTTCAGCAGTTTTATAGCTGAACTTACTATATAGATTAAAATGTTAATAGTTTTGATTTGTAAAGCTTTAATAGCAATTAGATGCTATATTTATTAAAGAATAGTAATGATAGTTAGATTGCGTAATTAAATGAATGTTGTAGAACTTGGCTTCTAAAACTTGCTTGATGCTCTTAAATTATGTATATAATAGATATGTAACTCGAAAATATTGACAATAAATAAGGCCTGAACAAACAACATTTCCTAGCCTGAAATTTTTTCACAGACCACCAAAAAACAAATCAATAAACATCATCATTATAATATTATATATTTCAATATTAATTTATCCCTAAATTTTTTTCGTTAGTTTTTTTCTACTCCAGTTGTTCATTGTAGGTAAAAACAAACTAATAATATTTTGAAGTGTTAGTGCAAAAATATAATATTAACTATTAAAAAATAAAAAACAATTTATAATCAACAAACTTACTTTTGGATAAATATAATATAATTTACACTCTAAACGATATACTTTTATAATAATATTGTGTTATACCTATTGATGGTAGGTATGATGTGGTTTTTATAATTTTCCAATCGCGCTTAATCGAACACTTGCACTATTATACTGCACTACCGGAACGTCCGAAAACAAATTGTTTGGGTTTCCGCTCAAAATGCACACCGGTCGATCACTAATAACTAATAATACAATATATTAAAATATAATATCTAACCCACTACTTTCTCTATTCTTCCGTCACCGTGTCCCTCTCTACATACAATATAAACATATAAAACCCGTCCCGCTTCATGCTCCGTCATTTTATATTAACACTTAACACTGTATTATAGTATTATAATCTTATGTCTAAAATTCGCATATAACGTCATGTCATTATAATAATAATATAATTCATTATATATATTTATATAATTATTATAATTATTATTATTTACAAACGCTACGTAACGCATAACAATATAATAACAATAACAAACAATAGCAAACGATACGCTTTTCTCGCATATTTTCCTCTCGGCCAAGAACAATGACTCTAAGCCGTCAAAAAACAAACACAAATAGTGGTCAATATAAAATTAATTGTTAGGTATTAATACTTGCATTCAGTCTCGTAAAATAAACTTTTTGAAAATATTCAAGTAATATTGTAAAAATATTATATATATGTAAAGTCGTATAGATAATTATCTAGTTAAAAAGTAGTTTTTAAAATGCGTATTCGTATAAATAAAAATACGGATATTTTAAAGTTTTTACTTAATGTTTTGTTTTACTTAATAAATCAACTGAATTGAATTTTTTAGCATTATCGTGTTAAACATTAATTTTATTAAATATTTTGCACAATATAAATTATTTTGGACTAACTATAAATTACTAGTCTGTTTTTTTTTTCGAGTAAATAATATTTTTGATTAGGTGTTAGGTATAAATCATCCAAAACAAAATATATACCTATATAATATTTTCAAAACTATATGCACATTACGCAAGGATCCATATTAAATGCACTAATAATAATTGTTTTTAAAAATATACTACCTATTTCGTATTATGTATTAAGTTCTTTAATCACTCTTATTCCATATTGGTACATTAATAGTTGACTGTTATATTATAATACTATAGATATATTATTTTAAAATACTATTCAAAGCACTATACACGCCCTTTAAAATTATATTACCCATAAACGATACCTATACCTATTTAAAAAATAAAACTTTTGATATATTTGTATATAGTTGACAAATTTTGACTTCTGTTTTCATATCTATTTCTCAAGTTTTATTTTTATTTTTGGTGAAGGAATTCAAAATATGAAACGTTTAAACTAAAAATAAAAAGTATTTGGTTTTAAGTACAGATACTTTGAGAATGTATTTATAAAATACTTAGTGCGTAATACTTGAAAAGTTTTTGAATACTTTCACACAGGTACTTTACAAGACTGGTTTTATTATTATTATCTCTCGAAGTCGAAGGCCATGCGATTATGTGTAACAAAATGCGTCGTTCAGTTTTTAATATATGATATCGTGGTCATATGATAACGACGATCTATCGTAGGTAATGTGCTTATTATATACATTATAATAATAATAATATTGCACGTTTCATTTGAACGAATAATCAAAAACCACATACTTTGTACTCAGATATAAGAAAAATATTATTATGTACAAAATTAAAATAAATCATGTGTATAACCAGACTTTCTACTTAAAATTTAAATTATAATATGAAATAGAAAATAGTCGAGGAAAAATATAAGTGACAATGTTTTATATTGAAGGTCTCGTTAAATAATTATTATATAAATTATAATGCTGATAACAATAATGATAAACATTTTTCATCTATGGTGTTTGGCGTTTGCTTACTACTTTCAAATGTTCTATCTCTATTTGATTTGCATAAGAATTCCCGTTTTCTGTAGTTGTTTTTTTTTTTATTTTTTCAAAAAAGATACTAGAATTTTTAATTTTTACAAACTAAATCTAATTTTTATAAAAATTCACCAAAACCACCTTCAAAGTTGAAAATCAAAGTATTTTATCGACTACTTATCGTGTAAATGTACACAAAAAACGCATGTTATTATAAAACGAAAATATTCGTCGCTCCATCGCGATTCAAAATCTAAAATTTGATTTTCATATTTTTCTTATCTTAAATTTTTTTTGTGAAAAATAAAAAAGCTATTACAATCAATACATAAATGAGAGGTTTTTTTTTTGTTTTTGATAAGTTAGTACGTTTTTGACGTATTTTCTTTTCTTTTTTTATGAGTCCCGTCGTTATACATTATCATCAGTTCTTATATTTGATTTGATTAATGATTATTGTACTTTTTTTCCCCATAAGTCATTACACGTATTTTTACCTTTGGGTAAACGAAGAATTATTCCAACATTGTAAAATATGAACTATCTAATAAAAGAAAATGATATTTTTATTTTTATTTAAAAAATACATTATATAAATGATGCTGTATAGGTACAAAAAATATTTAGAAATTGGCATTCTCTAGGGATAGACTTCTAAGGTTATAAATTAGATTTTCAATTTATAATATGTGTATCGAACACGTTACAGCCTTACAAGTATAAACGCTATCAAGAAATATTAAATATTAATAGTCTATTAAAATAAATTATTTTCATTTCAAGTGTATTATACACGAATCTATTGCAATAATTGGCATTGAAACACATAACTTGACGAGATCAATAAATTGTACATTGGAGTTAGCTATTTCATTAAATTTAGATATTTATTTAGATAATATGTATGTATAAATAAGAAGTCTATTTATATTATATGAAGCATAACGAATGCTTATTTATTAATAATATTATTACTATTATTGTTTATTATTTATAGACACCTATATAATAATAAATTCAAGTCGATGTTATAGCTATAGGACTATAAAAATACAGTGATATAATATTATAGTTGGCAAGAATATTGCATCATACACTTAACTATAATATGTTTAGGTAATTTCATAAGAAATGTTGGAAATTTTTATTTATTTTAAAATTTAATTTATATTGCCTATTTTTTAATATTATCGGAGGTATATACCTCCATATACGCATAACTTACTATATTAAGTTTAAAAATATAATACAATACGACATTAAACAAAGAATTAAAATCTTCATAGCCAAATCAGAAAAAAAACTTTATTTACCTTGATAATAAATTTGTCATACGCTTCAATCATCGACAATCAAAACTTGATTGAGTTGAAGCACTTTCCATCAAAAACACTTGCTAAGTCTTACTATGCCTAGTGATCTCATGTATTACATTTAAGTTAATAAATTGTGCCATTGAACTAATGCTACAGAAGGATACATAAAATATGAGCACACCTAATATCTGGCTTTCTTTCCATCCCCGACAAAAAACTAAAATCATCCTAACACTTTTATCAATACATTATTTATTATATTCTTCTTTCGTATTCGGTCTTTATACACTGAAGTTTTCGCGATCCTGGGCATGATTTTTTTTTTATTTAGTGTAAGTACGAGTATAGTTATTAAAAAGAGGCCTGCAGTAGTTTCTCTTTAATCCACAGTCAATGACCAACCTTTCTGATATAAAAATATTAATATTGTCTTTAATATTTTATCGTATTTATTGGTTATTTTTTTTTTTAAATAATAAAATATGTATTATTATCGTAAATCTATATTATAACTACGGGTAATTGAAAGTTTAACAATATTTATATACATCTATAAAGCAATAAAATACGACACATAGATATTTAAAATGTATAATAAAAATATTGTATTGACTTTAGTCATGTACGTGTATATTTTAATCGTTATATTACCAATAGTTTGACTACCTTTATAAATTTACAATATTATCTATAAAGTAGAACTGATAAATTTTTTTTTATTTAGATATATCGTATAAATATACACTATACAGGGTGATTCGTAAAACATGATCAACCCCTTTTTTCTTCAATAATTCAGTTATTCAAAATCTGATTTTTATCTGATTTTTAGATAATATATAAAATATTTAAATAATATTAATAATATTATTAATATTATTTTTTTAACATTATTAAATATAAAATATTTATAGGTACATTTTTATACATTTTTTTATTTACTTAGAGACTATTTTCAAATCTATGATATTTGTACTGCTTAAAGGGTGTTTTGTGGAGATACAAATTCCATTTCTTAAATGAAAACAGTGTTTTTTACTCTAAATTATTTATTGAATATTTTTTTTTTTTTTAGATATTATATGCTTTATTCAAAATTAGAATGAGTAGTTTTTGGATAGGGTATTTAATTTTATGTACTGAGGATAATAGGTCCATAATAATAAGTTTGGAAGATTTAAGGGTTATGGTGAGTTGAAGTTATAAGCATTAATATTAATTTATCAAAATGTAATATTTGTAAAAATAATTCAAGTACCTAATATAATATAAGATCTATTTTATAATTTAATAGAACCATTTTTATTATTTTTAAACAAACAAATCACTAAAAAGCTACTCGTTTGATTTTTGAATTAAGTACATTAACATTTTGAAAAAAAAATCATCGGCCATCTATTAGATAATTTTGAGTAAAAAAGATGGTTTTCGTTTTAAAAACAACAATTTTAATGGCTACAAGACACACCTTAAGTAGCATAAAAAATCTCAAATATTTTAAAATATGGTTAATGGTTATTATTAAATTCAAAAACCAAAATGTATTATAAACGATAATGGAGTGTGCAAGGTATATGCTTGATGATTCACTCTGTATTTAAACCAAAAGTTAACATTAATATTCTGATTTTTGACATGACTAACACTTAATTATAATTATATTAGGTGTTTTGTATATTATATTATAATACACATTGTACCTGTTTATTATAGTATATAGGTAATCTAAAGAATACCTGACACTTTTTAACAGTAAAGAAAATTTCAGTATTATTATTCAGATTTTTTACCAACTTAGTGTATAAAATTCCTTCACACGCTTTCATAGAATGTTCATGATATGTAGGATAGTATTAAAATACAATTTTTAAAATCATAATATTTTTTTTTCTTTTAATGTATAATTACAGCTTAATTATTTATATGTAATTCGCACTTTATTATTTTTATTACTTTTATACCTAATTAATAACCTTTTTAATTATATTAAAATATTATTTACGTTTTTAGTTTGGATTTTTGTACTACATTTTAAAAATATTTCACTTAAAATAATGCAATTGTTTATGATTATATCGAAGAAAAAATTGATAATTTATTAGTGCTACGATTTTTTAAAAATTTACCCCATAAGACTAATAAAAGAAAAAACTAATTAACAAAGATTCAAAAAGTAATAAAATTAATTATTACATACTAATTATATCTTATCATAACATGCTAATGTGTGGTTTGATAAAAAAAAACAGCATTATAAAACCTTATCTCTAATTCGAGAAAGTAATTATATATAATATGTTCAACAATTTTATATTATATTTTTGAAATACAATTCGAGATTATTAGTTGGGATAAAACTTTAAAACTGTAGATAGTAACAAAACACCATTGTTATATAACACCTACAGCAGTTCACGTTCTTTATATAAATATAACGTGACTTGGGTATTCGTACGTAACTATAATATAGTTGAACCTAAACTGGAAAAAAGAATCTTGTAAAACCATATAACAAATCTCTATCACAGATATCATATTCATCGTCACCTCGGATCCACCAAATTGAAATTTTTGAACAACAAATGTAATCGTTGTATGAACGACGTGAATATTATATATTATGAATATTTTTCATACGACCCGTGGCCGATAAACATGTAAATTGTGGAGACGTAGGTCATGCGGTTATGTATATGCGAATCACAATATTAATAGTATGTATTGTCAAAAAATGATGATTCAAAAATGTTTTGAAATTATGATTGAAATGAGATGTTCCAGAGGTCAGAAATAGTCTGGAATTCTGACTGTAATAATACAATTATAATATTATACACATAAATCGCGATTCGTCCATTTTAATGAAATAATTAAATTTTTACATATCTGTACTGTAATCGTATTATCATTTTATATTCTTCCGTTTTAAAAAACGTACTTATAGTACTTTTATAAAATCGCATGCCGTACTACCGTTATATAATATCCATTGTAGATATAAAATAGATAATAAGTATATATAATATGACCGTAGGGTGATATATTATATTATTATATTTCCATTATATTATAATATATTATTATACACGTATTTCTAATTATACTACAAAATGTACTACAACGATTATTCGTATTATTTTAAGTGTTTAAGTAATGTATATACCTACGCTCTATATTATAGGTGTAATGTACGCCATGACGATAGTGGCGTTTTTATTTCACCGAAAAACGAGCTCGACTCACGCGAAACATTTTCCATTAAATTCGGCGAGAATAAAGAAAACAAACCCACCAATATAATATTGCGAAACGTGTGTCAAATATTTTAGTCGATTTCACTGCATCCGATAAAAAATAATCCAATGAGATAAGTTATTACGCATACTATTATTTGTAAACTATACAAACCATTTACAGCTGTACAATACTATAATAAATTTTAAATTAATTGTTGTTTTCTGTCAGTTTCAGCTAGTACCATACGACTAGCAAATAGATTTTGCAGATTAACATTCCCTCAAACAATTTTTCTCATGGCCTTTAGATGTTTAAATGTTATTTTATATTGTTTTACGTTATTCTGGCGATTGGTTATAGTCGTACGCGTTTATCTTTATTGTATGTCCACCTAATATTATTTTTCTAATGATTTAAGTTTTATTCTTATTTTGGTTGACAATTTTTTTTTCAATTTTTACTCTAACCCCTTACATCTGGTCTAAACGATATTATCATATTAACAATATTTTAAGAATTATTTTCGTTTATACTTTAAAGTATTTACATTATCGAGTGACAACTGTGGAGATAATCCGAAAAGAAAAAAATAATGTATATTATAAGCTACAGGGAATGGTAGTTACTATTGAAATATTATGATCTTTAAAACGCCATCTGTGCTTAAAGTTTTTCATCCGTCTATTATTAGGTTTTCTGACTATGAAAAGAAACTTTTAAATGAAAGTCGCGGCATCACATGCGTCCATTTAGCTTATGTTATTTAATACTATAATATTGTTAGATGTCGAAAATGAAAAAATATAATTTTTATTTTTATGTATTTTTTAATATTAGATTTAATATCTTTAGTTTATATTAAATAAAAATAGCTAGCTATAAAAAATAATAACTTTAATATTGAGATAATCAAATAAAGTTATCATCTAAATAAACGTATTAAAGCCTTATGCAAATATTAACACTTGTTGTGCATAAGAATAACATTTTTTGAATCGAAAAAAAGTGTTGGAAGCGTAAGTAGGATGCCTAATATCGTATTGAATTTCTATATACGTCAGAATATCGATGTCGACCTTCGTTATACAAATTAACCAGGATGACCGCGCACTGTCTGTAGAGTTTTCTTGGAATTCTCATTTTTGGTAGTTATTAATTCGATTTTAAGCTCATTTTGTTTGTTTAGCATAGTGTTTGTATATAATTAACGCGGTGATTAGGTGTTGTACATACATTTTGTCGTGTCGTCATACTTGTCAGCAGTCATCATACCTAATCATTATTAATGTTCGCTAAAATTTCGTGCGTTATATTTAATATATAAGTACAAATGACAACCGTAATAACTAATATAAAATATTGTATCGTTAAATCCGCCGACTCTCAATCGTGAGTCATGGGATTTGAAATTTATAAAAAAAAACCGATTTTGCAAAGTGCGCGAGACATTAGAATATTCTATGACAGTATTATAATAATATCGTACCCAACGTTCAATTACAACGTTCTCAATTATAGCGATGTTATAATTATTATATTTCGGCTTACGTTTAAGTTTATCACAGATATTAGATTTCATGTGGTACGAATATATTATATATAATATATAATATTGTACAGTGGCAAACATTTATCGTAATAAAAATAAGGAAAAAAAAATGATAATACTTCAATTCTCAGACAGTCTGATACAGATAGCAGACAGCCGTAAAAATCTAAAACCGTCAACGATTGTGCACTATTTATATTGTACTATATTAACTATTATATTATAATCTATTATCATAAATGTTATCGTTTTATGTTTCAGGTCTATTAATCTTTTGTTGATAAATATAACTATCGCCATCGTTCGTGATTGTATTTAAATGGTATTTTTGTGTTATTTATTGATAATATTATTATAGCGTATAGGTGTACACTATACGGCAATAGATATTGAACATAGAAATTTCATGACCAGCATGGCCCGTGGCTTTATGCAATCCCTCTCTACAAATCATTAACTGCGGAGTTTAGACTAAAACTAAAATATCATATAGATAGGTACTTGGAAAAACTCTGGAAACATGTATTCATTATAATGCAATGTTATATTCGTAGAGTGGAATACGTAATATTAAGTAGGTAAACGGTATTTCATACCAAGTATAATATTATTATTTTATATACAAATTTGTATGTGTGAAATGTGAATTTGAAATCTAAACGAAATTACGTTTTTTAGAGTCGGATTAGTTCAAAATTTCACACCTTTCAGTTTCCTAAGATAAGACTAGCGTACTCGCATTACTTGTGCTTACATCAAATTTCGGAAAAGTAGGTATACTTGTAAGCCGTTGAATTTCTTACAATATATATATATATATATTTATATTTTTCTGATAGTTAATCCGTTTCTTCGAGCGACAAAATCGTCTCCGGCGACGTTAGTGTTGCGTAAATACCTCGGCAATAAATATACGCCTTATATAATATCTGCAGACCTGCCAAAATAACCCCCCCCCCCCGTATGTCCCACCACAACAGTATGTGCATTATTTGCCGTTTTTCTTTTTCTTTCGCCTTAAGATTTCGTTAAAATATTTAAATTTGTCTTGGCGTTACACGATGGGGCCATAGCTGTTCATCTAATCTAAATGTAAAACACGACTATTATACAATAGGTATATGTGTATGTACAGCTCTGCAGAGCTCGTTCGATCGTCTTATGCAAATATACATAGGTACACGATGTAATGTAATATATTTCTGCAGTCGGTGTAGTGTTTGACAACCGCGTAGTATTATATTATTATTCAGGTGGATGTAAAGAGAGTACAAATGATGAGGGGACGTTGAGTAGAGAAGAGTTTGAGAACCAAGTTCCGCAAAAAAAAAAAAAAAATAGCTGCACTATACAACGACGACGAGGCGTACAATGTTTTTTATCTGTCTGATGAATATTGTTGACGGAATAATAATATGAAAGTTTATAGTTAACATTTGTTTGAATAAGTAAATTAGACAACGCATACGTTAAATGCGCGCTGTTATTATATTATAATAACACAATTTTCTGAAGCCACTAGTTAAAAAATTACGGAAATCGCATTTTAAATGTTTATGCCATTTATACACGCAAAATGTACAGGTTTTAACAGCAGGATAATATCGCTTTCCGATTAAAAATTGAAAAAAAAATGTACCAAAATCCGAATGATTAAATCATACGATATGTTATGTTATACGTTAAAAGTTATATAAATCTACCATCGTTATACTTGCAGTCCGAATTTCATATAAAATGGTAGTTGAGACAAAATCCAGTGTGTACATAATTATATATACGACGAATCGTCTTGAAATGGCTTGATATTGAGTTGAATAAACAAAATCAAAAATCGTTAGCGATTATACCATATTATAGAGAAAAGGTGCCCACTATATTTTATTTTTCTCAACCTGTAATTTTGACGAATTGAAATTAAACAAAAATATTTAATATTTGAATTTATGTACCTATGTTACGTAATATAATCGTATATAACAAAAATATTATATATACTCGTATTTTTGTATAACATAATCAAAATATTTTTTTTTCAATAAATTATCTTTAAGTCTGGTATTTAATCAAGGTATTTAGAAAATTTATTTATTATAATTTATATTATTTGTATTTTGTAGTATGAAGAAATGTGTTTATCAAAATTAAGTGGAGAGATAACGATAAAATTAAAATATTATAACTTTCAACGGTTATTGAAAAGAAATATTGTGCACTATAATAAAATTAAGTTTGGGGTTGCCACTGCCGGAAACGATGGTTTATTATCTTAAAATTTAAAATCCCATAATCTTATTTATTTTTTTAAGAAATATTTTATGCTCCTTTTCTTTTTTTTAATTCGTTCATCCATTTAATTCGATAAAACATTAACGTTTAATAATTATTTTTATATTGGGAGATATTTTGTCATTATTAAATGCATATTTATTATTTACATTATAATTCATGATATTTAAATATATATAACACACATTTTAAGTGCATTTAATTCCAGTCTTAAAACAGATATGTGAACGTATCGATGATTATAATACACGTATATTATACATTTTAAAATTGGATATCATGTTATAATATATTTTTACTGAACAAAACGGAACACACGCACATAAATGGTTTTGTTTTCTATATAGGTACCTATTATACACCCTGTTTCGCTCGGTGTTACGAGTTTACGACAAACCACATTGACGAGTATTGGCAAACTTTTAATGAAAAAAGAAAAACCAATTGAAATAATTTATCATCATCTGCATTAACTACAATATCACGTACAACTGGAACGCAAATTTTATTAGAACCTGCTCGTTATACCCGTGCACCTGATATTTTAAAATTTTAAAATATTATACTGAAAAAACAACTTTGAAACCGCGCCGCTAGAGCATGCGTAATCAGGTCAAAAAACCAATATAGTTTTTATAGAATACTACATGATGATGAGTGATTATTATTGTTATTTATCTGCACGTAGGCTTTATGAGGAATAAACTGTAGGATGAGGGTGGTGGACTTCATTTCGTTGTAAAATAATATTGGTTAGAACGTAAAAATTCGGAAAATATTTTTCTGAATTGTATTTATTTTTAACTGTTTGTATATGGAAATATATTTTGCTAGGTATCAAAATATTTATTTACAAGAAAACGTAAACATTTTGAAATTAAACCGATGCCAAATGTTATTTTGAAATCGTATTTAATTAAAACGTACCTACTCTGTTGGAAATATATTTGTTATAGGAACCGTTTACCTAACGTTAGTCAATAATACATCAATATAAGATTCTGAAAAAATATTAACGAAAATACGGTTCCGAAAAATTATTGTTCAGTTTATTACAGTTAAAAATATTATTATGTTTCCAAAAAAAAATATTTGTCAAAAAATTACATTTCCGACATAATATATTTCAAACGGATTATATTTCATGGTATAATATTATGATTTAATACAATTAGAATTCCAACAATACGTGTTTTCAATGAGACGTTTTTCAACAAAAATACGGTTTCTAACCCATAATTTTCCTACTTTTCGTTTTGATATAAGTAATATTATAATATCGTTCAGTATAGTAAGGAAACTTATTCAAACTTATTCTTTCGAGAAATAAAATTGTTTAAATTTATTTAAAAAACAAAAATTGAAATCTCAATCACAAAAACTTTCGTCTATTTCAAAATTCTCATCTAGAAAAAAATAATCAAAATAATGAACGCATTGTGGTAAAAGAAACGCCTTGTGAATAATATAATATGATTATTACTTATAACGTCCAAAATATAATATGCTAGGGTTGCGTGACGACAATCTGTTGGGGATCGTATAGTTTTGCATTTTTCGAAAATAAATGTTTTTAATTTTAAACAATTTGATTCGGACCGTGCAAATCGCCTGTACAATATGTAACCATGTATACCTAATATTATAAACGCATGTGTCGAACATATATACATTATAACCGAGAAATCACGCTCCAGAAACCCATTAGAAACGGACGTGAAAAATGATTCGACAGCGTGTGGCGCTTCGCTGTTATAAAATCTCAGCTCATTTGTCAAAAACGTCGTCCCATCGTGCGCTTCGAATTCAATATCGAATTTAATAACAGTCAAGTGGACGTATTTAAATCGAATTTCTTGAAAAGCGTTTATAGAATAAACTTTGATAATATAATGTAGTTGGACAGAACCTTGTGCACGGTCACCTACGCGAAAACTATTAACCAAGTACGAGTGACCCTAAAAATACAATATGGTACATAACGATAATATTAATAGTCTTATTATAAATCAATTCAAAAATGTATAGCAATTTAAGTAGTTAACGTATTCTTATGTTAGGTTTTGATCGCTTAATATTTAATTCAATCAATATTCAACATTATAACCTCATCCATAACCCAGATTATATAAAAAAGTAATAATTTATTAAGAAAATCTAATAATGTAACGCTAAAAAAAATCTAGACCAAAATATATAAAGATACAGCATATAATATGTATTGTTTCTTCGCTCAAAACTCGGAGAAAAACTAATAATAACTAAAAAAACTTTATATGATATTTATTTATTAATTCGAATGTGCAATATTATTACGAAATACAATATCGAGTTGAGATATTGTTTACTAGATGAACAATATTATCTAGAATCAAATTATTATACTTGAAAAACTGTTATATTTTATATATTATACCTAAGCAATATTAATTTTTAAATCGCCGAAACAAAACACATTTTTTGTTAAATGTGTTGTTTTTCACTTCAAATAGTAGATACATATATTTTTTACGACTACATTTCATTTCTGCATTAAAGTGAATTACAATTTCTTATCCAACTTTAGGTTTTCAATAAATGTTATAACCTTAGTAATTAGTTTATTGTGTATTTGTTGTGTTTTTTTATTGTTGTGCCTTCTTCGGAAGTTGTTGAAAAGTTTTATTAATACCTTTGTTGCATCCTAAAAGAGGTGGACAACTAATTAGTGAGTTAAACTGATATATTTTAACTTAATATTATAAAAATTGCTTCTATGTTTTCAACTCAGATATTTATTTTATTATACAGCACTAATAGGAAATATATCAATATAGGCACTAAGCTGTTATGAAGTAACCTGACCTACCGAACTGTTCAAATAATTTATGCGTTAAAGTGTTGAACATAATTTATAATGTATATACTATATACTGTCTACCAACTTGTTAAATATTTTATCAGAAACTTCAATTTTGTTCTCGATTTTGATTCAGTGTAATCTGCATACCTACTTTTAAACACTAAGGACTCATTATAGCTCGAAACACAGGAACACTTTTCAACAACGAAATATATCACATACATAAATATTCATTAAATTACCAAAAATGAACTTAATTATGCAACAACTTTTATAAACATGCGTTGAAAAATATAAAAAATATGCATGTCATGAGAACGAGCTAAAGTGGTAATTGTTCACTGAATATGCAAAACTATTTCATATTTTTACAAAAATATACCTAGCCTATAGGTACCCAACTATAATTGAACGTATGTATAAAAAAAAATCTAAAAATAATTTAAAGGGTATAATTAAAATACATTATATATTACCTATTATGCAATAATTTTTAAAAATAGTTTGATTAAATCTTAGGCACGAAATGAAATAAAGAAATGGTATTATTCCATAATAGCTATTGCATCTTATTTGAATATTGTGATTTATGTCGAGATAGGATGTTGATAACTTAAAAAACACACAAAATTTCCCTAAATAAAATTCGAAAATGCTCTTAAAAAATGACGGAACAAATCTACTTAAATAAGTGAAAAAAATAATAGTTATTAATACATATAATGAGTGATAATGAGAGTTGGCGTAATTTAAAATATGATTTGTAAAATTTTAATAGTTAATAAACATTTAAATTTTTAAGTTTGATTTACAGTAAAAAAAAAATATTTCTGAATAAAAACAAGAATTTTGTTATTTCGCATACTTTTTGTTACACTGTGCACTTAAAATGTGTCTTATGTTTTCAAACAAGACGACGACGTCTGTCAATTAATAAAAATACAAATCTTATCGGTACGTGATAGGTAATTTTAATCACAACAAAAATTCCACAATAATAATAGTACATTATTTTTTTTTTTTAATATTATTCAAATTAAAATTTAAAAATAATACCCCCCACGCTGTAAAAAAAAATACAAACAATTATCTAAAATATAAAAAAAAAATGCATTTATAGCTAAAAATTCAAAATAAAATTAGTATCAAGGAAGCATGTACAAAGTATAACATTGTATAGGATCAAAGGAAAATAATGCAAAAGTCATAAAAATCCTATAGCTATCTTTATGACTAATATATTATTATAAACCAAGAACAGGTAGAAAAAAAATTCTGTTTATAAATTATTGAACCAATATATGTTTCAAACTAAAAGTTATGATAATATATAAGTAAGACATATTTTAGTGCACAATATTTTACGGAAAAGGAGGGGAGATGAAAGTTAAACTTCCAAATCTTTTGTAAACACCACTTTTATAAGAACTACCCCATTTATAAAATATACACTATTAAAAGTATTATATACCGTAACCAAGGGAAGTAATAACAGCAATCGATCAACATGTAGTGATGTGACAAGTATTCGAATGTGAAAAATATAATCACAATTATAATATCCCAAGCAAAGGAAATTACATAATATTGTATTATCTGCTATCCAAACGATTTAATAATAATACGCTAGCTGTGCCTCTAGTAAACCGAAAAAATTCAATAATATCTAAATTATTTCAATGATATGATAATTTTACTGATAGTTTTGGACTTTTTATTAATTGTGTCATACTATAATTTAGTTAGAAATGTCACCGCAGGCCTTTAATTATTATAAGTCTAATAATATATTCTCCACGGAACGAGCCATAAACCCATTGTGATGTCCATCTGACTTAAAAAGAAAATTTAATCAAGTCACTTTTGAAAACTGCAGAGTTGTGCGAATAAATTAACTTGACTTTTAACTCGTTTGAGATAATCAAAAAGTCACTTATATCATAATTGCATTAACTACTATTTTGGGTTTCCAAAAGAAAACCAAAAAACTTAAAAATTCAAATTACGATCGCTAATTAATTAAAGTATACTTTTTTATGCATAAAACTTAATGTGTATTTACTGTGCTGGATAAGACATTGAGTATCCTAATTACTAAAAAATGTTGGCCCCTTTAAATACAGTTTAATAAAATAACATTAATAGTATTTTTTTTTATATACATTTATAATCGTTTAAAATTAAAATTTTGACGAAATAAGTTAAAATCACGAAAATGTGTGCATTATTTTGTAGTTAAAATATTAATATCCATATAATATTTAAAAGATTTAAAATAATATATCTATAATCTATACTAATAATAGCACTTTCAACTTTTGGACTATAAGTGCTTGTTTACATACTTGGTATGCCTGTAGAGATATAATATAGTTTTATTTCAAAAACTAATAAAAAAAAAAAAAGTATAATTATTGATATATTTGTATAAGAAGTCTGAGATACAAAATATATAACATACTCTTTTTACGTAGTGATATGAAATTATATTATGCTTAATTTAAAAAAATAGTTAGAGAGGACATTTGGAAAATCATTAAGTTTAAAATCTATCAATATTATTGGTGAGCTAGTTTTTCTTAATGGGAGGTACATGTAAATCGATCCATTTTGTAAATGTAGGTTATAGACATACTGTAGACATCATCCACTAATTAGTCGTAAACTAATGACCTAATTTCAAATATTTCCACTAGGGTGTTTTTGATGAACTCTAGCTAAATTTGACTTGAAAATATAATGTTAGAAAAACCTACCGCATAATTTGTTCTTATTGGAATTAAAAAAAAAAATGTAGAGATAACATCGTTAGTTTGTTATGAGTATTTAAAATTCAAATGTTACAAATTTTGATTGTCAATAGATACATAATATAACATTTTTTTTTTCATGGATAATAATGTCATAAAATTAAATTTTGTTCATCGGTTAACCCGGTACTGCGTATATTCAATATTAAATAAATAAAATATTATTTCAGTAAATTACAATAATGCATAAATACTAAATAGTATAATTTAAGTTTATTGTTTTTTAAAAAGGTGTTTTTAATACATATCATCAATTATAATATATTTTTGTATACAAATCATCTAACACGTATACATATTATCAATAATTTGAATTATAGTTATGATGAAATACGCATATTATTAAAAAAGATTTCGTAGCAGATCTTAACATTACGACTCATTCGTCATTTTCAAAAGAACGTCATAAATTTACGATAATGTATATATATCATCAAATACATCATCCCGGTAATTTGCAGTCAAACGCTCGTCTAACGAACGAATTGAGGTAGGTATAGCTTCGGATAATTACAAACAATACACGCATATTATTTTCAAATACTTTTGTACGATCCGAAAACGATCTATTACATCGCACGCACAATGGTCGAAGCTCGAAAACCGTTCAACATAGGTAGAACCATGTATAATATAATATAATTGATAGCTGGTGTTACATAGTATTTGATAATATTTGTAAATAATTGAAACTTATTGCGGTGTGGTGTATCCAATAGCAAAGTTATGTATTGATTGATTGATAATAGTTTAATGTTAATTGATTGATATCGTGTAAAGTACAATAACGTATTAACGTATCGCGTATATATAAATCGTACAAGCTTTATTCGATAAAGGATAAACTATATAATAGAATATTATTATATATTATGTTCTATCGAAGCTTAGATATTATAACATCCATTATCGTAGTCATTAGTAGTCATTTATATATATATATATATATAGGTTCTTATATTTTATCATATTGTATAACAATTATTTTTTTTATTATTGTTGTCCAGTCAATTAGTGACAACTAAAAAAAGTACGAAACTAAGCAATACTTGCAGTTTATCAACCATTAACATTCATAGCACATAAAATGTTTTAGAAAATGTCGAAAATAGTGGGGAAAAAACGTGGATATGATCAAACAGTCAAAAGGTTTTTCCGAGCAGTTTAATTATTACGCGGTTGGGGTGGTTTAAACTTGGTGTAAACGAGATCAAAAGCAATTCTCGCTCGAGCTGAGATCAATGTATATACCGCTATATGCGGTTCGAAAACGAGCACTCTAAAATTATTTACGCACTGTGTACACACATGAGTCTAGTGGGTTTACCACCTAGACTATATAGTTGAATATAAATGAGAATAATAATAACTATGTGAATATAATGGGTGGTTCATTTAAGGTAAGACATTCATTAGTTCGAATAAAAACTGATTTTTTGAAAATTTTCTTTTCTATTCGTTATCGTTATACAGTTTTTACTATTTTTAATTTCATATTCTGATGCAGAATAATCTTTGTAGTATTTTGACATAAAAATCAAATTTCGAATGAGTAATTTATTGACTATAAATTTATAAGTATTCAAAAATTAGAAAACAAGTAAAAAACACTGTTTCCTACTTTACTCCACTCATCTAAGCTTATAAAATTAAAACTCTTACAGTAGGTACTCATTCAAAATTAAATATATATATACATAAAAATTCTGCTAGATATGTTCTGATTAGAATAAAGAATTAAAAATGTTGCCGTTAAAAAAAAAACAAAAAGGATAATGTTAAAATTATAGAAAATAGTAACAATTTATATTTTTATTGACTTAAAATAAATGATGTTAAAAATATTTTCAAAAACGTTGATAGTTATTGAAATAACTAATGTCTTACATCAAGTGGATCACCCAGTATTATAATATAATTGTCCTATACGCATTTTCCAAAATAATGAGCGTGTACAGTGGTTACACAAGGTTTGCACGCTCCACGAACGCCGATACTTACTCAAGTCCTAAACGTTCGAAATTCTCGACAAAATATGACGGTACCTAGTTATAATATTGTCGTTGAATTGGTTTAATATTACACATTGGTAATATAATATATACAATAACATTTAAACTTATAAGCAATAATACAAGTCCGTGAATCTATTATTTTACTGAAAGCTCACACAGTAGAAATAATAAATAAATAAACACAATATAATGTTTTATATACTTTAGAAGCACCAATTAACTTCTTGGTAACTATATATAATTACCCAATAACAATAACGATGCGAGATTATAATAAACACATGTTACAATATTATTATCGTTACAATACCTATATATTGTATTATATCCTAACCGGAAAGAAGACGATGGAAATATAACAAAAATAAAAAACTCACTTGGCCGGAAATGTGAAGTACGATTGAAGTGAAGTATACGGTGTCTGCGTCGCGGTGTGGGTGGGTCAACGCTTATGTAGATGTTTTTTCACTATTCGATTGAACTTATTTTCTCGTTCGTTCGAAATCTACGCGTAGATTATAGGTACCAGCGACAGACAGTGTTGTGACTTAATGATAGTACAGTAATAATAATACGACATCAACGGTGAATATTATAATAATAAAATTATGATACTGCCTCGACGAACACGCGAGTTCGGTAAACAGCGTACGCCTGCCGTCCGATAACGCGCACGTCTTTATATAGGTAGCTAGTAGACATATACGCGAACCTCCGCTGACGCAGAAACGTAACCCGAGCGGGGAACGAGAGAAAAAAAAATTGAAATATAATGAGCGAAGCGTGCAAGTAATGGAAAAAAAAAATCCCCGAAGACTACGATAACAATATTCGTATATTTATCTAATTTTTTTTTTTCAATTCGGATCGTTGTAGCCGCGTAAGCTCAGTGCACGGACTCGGACGTGAGGCGTTTCGAGACTAGGGAAACGTTTAAGCGTGAAACGTGCGATGACGGTGAGGGTGGAGGGAGATCACCTGATGGTAAGGTGGGACGATCCGTCATAATAATAATAATAATAATTATTATTATTATTATTATTATTATTATTATTATTGGCAATGATCGACGACGCGTTTTGTTTGTTTTTTCAAATCGTTTTTCACCTTGGCACTGTCGTTGGCGTCATCTTCAAACCTGCAGTGATGGAGACCCGATACACCTTACATAACAATAATATGGTGTGCAACCGCCGCAAAAATATTTCGCATATACCTACAATAATAATAATAATATGCACTATAATAGTATAATTATTAGTAAATCGAATTTATTGATCCGTGACTCCAAGGGCAAGGGCGAGCACAGGGAACGATGTATAACAATATATTGTGTCCGTCATCTCGCCGAAAATCATTCGAGGTCGTAGAGAGAGAGAGAGAGAGAAAGAGAGACAGAGAGACAGAGAGAACTGCGCATACATGATTGATAATTTGTTTTTTTTAGAGCGAATATTTGGGATGATCCATTTAACAACGTAAGAAACTCATTATTTTAAAAAACACTAAAACGTTTTTGAAAATATTTCTTCTCGTGATACATTTTAAGTCATTACTAACAATATTATGGAAAAACATTTTTCTTTTACTTTTCGAATGTCAACTTATGTTTTTAATTTCATATTCCGAAATATATAATAATACTCGGAGTATTTTATTCTATAAAAATCAAATTTTAGACGAGTTGTTTATTAGTTATAAATTTAATGTAAACTATAAGTATTTTAAGTTCAGGAGAGTGGAGTTATGGATCAACATTTTAATTTGTATCACTGTGTCTACACTCCACTTAACTATAAACTTTTAACACCTACAGCTCACAAACTATATTCGTCCAAAATTTGATTTTTATAAATCGACGAAGTACCTAGGTACTGTAAAAATATTCTACTTTGAATAAGGAATTTAAAATGTGTATTGTGTATGTTGTCATAAAAATGTTTAAAAACTATAACGATAAAAACAGTATTTATCGCCAAATGTGCTCTGAAACAATCTAAAAAAAAATTTTAAATCATCAAACATGACTGATTAAAACATATATAATTAAATTATCTAAAAATGTATATCAAATATCGCAGTTAACTTTAGATACTTCATTCGTGTCGTTAATTATTAATGAATATAGATAATAAGTATTTTACCTAGCAATAATTAAAAAAATATATATAATAATAATACATAATAAGTCCAACCAGTCTTAGATAGATCGCGATCGTCATCTGAGAAATGCGCTACGATAAAAAAAACAAAACAGCGGTAGGCGCGACGATATGGTTTACCACAGGTACAATACAATTTGGACTGTCACCGCTCGACGGGAATTCTCGGTTATATAATTCAATTTGCATGTATTATGTTACAAGTGTCTATCTTTTTTGCGCTGTAGATAATAAGTGCGAGGTAAATAAAAAACTCTAACTCACAACAATTTTAGCTAGAATGATTTTTTTATTATAAAAATCTTTGGACTTTGGTGAATGTTATTTTTTGTTAAACTATAGATTAGGAATACCATGATATATTATTGTATATATTTTATAACTATTAATAATGGCACGCGAAATCATCTATATTATACTAAAGTCTAGCACTCTACCTGTAGAATCACATTTATATAATAGGACTTAAAGTATATAAATTTAAAATATCATCATAAGTGCTAAGTTTGTGCTGATTTACTTACCATTAATTTACTATGAAAATGGTAAAACATTAACAATATTAATAATATTTTTTACCAATAATACTACTAGAGTGATAATAATGATAACTCCTAACTGACAATAATAAAATCGCTATCATACCGTTTAAACTTTTCAAATGTAAAACTGACAAATTGCATTTATGTTCATAAATATATTATTTAATATACACGAACAATAAATAATAGATACGTACGTACGACGTATTCGATACACCGAAAACTGATCACAGAATAAAATTAATTTTAAATTTTAAAACCTCATTAAAGTTTGTATTTTTGAGGGTGCCACAAAAGTCTTCCTAACAACCAGCGTATAGATGCGACTTTACAGGTATAAATGCGTCCGGAACGGTAACGAAGCGGGAAATGAGAGGGAGCGAATTCGATTGCTGAAGCAGGAAAAAAGGAAATGGGTTTTTGCTGTAACGACTGTATCGTAAATCACGGTATATGAACAGAGTCACAGTTACACGCGATGAACCTCAAAATAAGTATGTGCGTAGATTTTACAAGTGTATTATCTCATACATGCGTTGTTAACAAAATAGATAAAACATAAAAGTATATAACTATGAATTTGTAAGAAACATTGTGTACTTTGAAAATAAAAATAGCACAGAAACAATATTCCTGATTTACCTAGTATAGCACTGATTTATTTTTCCATCTTTATTTTATTGATGTTCACCAGAGGCAAATGTCTTCTACTGCGTTATCACCATTTGTTTTTACGATGGAAATAACAACGGTGACTCGACACGTATAATTATGTCGGTATTCAATCGTTCAACATCAAGTATTCGGGATAATCCTATGCCAAAACTGATCCTTTAACCAGAATTTATCACATTTTTTAAATTACAAGCTTTCAATTCTATAAAGTCTTATTTTGGATCATGTGAAACTTCTTAACAAGTGGACCCCTATAATTACAAAAAAGTTTTAACACAATGTAGTCGAGTCGTGCAGATAATTCAAATAATACCATGACTCGAATTTTTATTTATCCCTTCTCAAATTCCTGTAATCCTGTGGCATTTTATTAATCTCGTAAACTCAAAGAAAAATTTGTGATTAATAATTCTAAATATAAATATAATATAGTAATATTTCATACTATAAAAGTATATTATATTATATTATACCTATAACATATCAATATCAATAGTAGTGATTCCGAAAATGGTTCAAATGACGAGCTTCAAAGAAAAACTTGAAATACTTTCAGAATAAGTCGTAAGAGCGATATCGTCACTACCTACTATAAGACAATATTTATTGAATATGTTGAACACGTGTATACTTCTGTAATAGAAGCAGTAGGAAAATTAAAAAATTAAATTAATAAATACCGAAACGCAAAATATTAATAACCAAATAAAATTTTGATTTATAATATAGATACCTACCACTGTTTCTTTTTTAATACAACGTTTTTATCATAATTTTTTCATAATATGATTTTATTACGTATTTATATTACATATTTTTGGCATAATATATAATATATACATATATTATAAGTATTTCATAAAACTTTGAAATTAAATTTCCTTTTATTACTTGAGATGTTGATTTAATTTTGAAATGTTGATAAACTCGAGTTAGTTTTAAATAATTGTGATTTCCCCCCCCCCCCCCATTCAGCATCGAGTCATCGCTTCTCAGCTATACTTACTGTACGTCTATCTATAAATTATACTATACTGCTATAATTCAGCATGTTTTGATTTTCCGTATTGTAAAATCTGAAAATTTCAAACGATCAGCATTGATGTAATCGCTAGCGTACGATAAATTAATTTTCGTAAGTCGTTAATGCATCGCCCGTTTAACTTCATAAAATTACCTTACATCAGTTACGCATCAGCATATTTTAACAATAGTACTCACTGGAGAGTATTAAAATTATCCAAAATCCCAAGTTGTCAACTAACTTTTGGTTCAATGTTTGACGCTTGTAATATTCAATTTTAAAAATATATTAGTTAAGGATTTCCATTAAAAAATAATATGTACATTACGGCAAGATTAAACACAACTGAAGTACCTATAAAGATGAATGGTGGCTCGTAACAATGACCAATAACCACTGTCGCAATTAACATAGTATAATAAGTATTATAAAATTCGATGTTTGGTACTAGTCTAGATATAATTAGAGAAAACCAATTTCGTAATTTAAACAATTTAATACCATATTTTGTATAAGTAAGATTATTATAATTGTTATTAAAATCAATGACTACCATAACTTTGAACGTTTTTATCACATATTTTATAATATATGTATATTTTTTTTTATATATATCATTATTATTGTTCGTTGAACTTAAATTTTCAGTTTGAAAAAATTCAATGACCCTAATCGTTTGATATAGCCATTTAAATGATATGAAAACGTGCGCGTAAATTCTTTTACAATCATATTAGTTTTGGGATTAACGGCGAGTTTTTTATGAATTTAAAATGTTCTCCACCCAAATTAGTATAACATTCTTAATTGATCAATAACTATTTTAGTACTTGTCATTTGCATTACCAATACGTAAGTACATTAAAGTTCATGAATAATCTGCTGCAAATTTTAATAAAAATAACATATTATTATTATGCTGCATTAAAATATTAATTTTAATAATCTATACGACACGACAAAAAACGAAATGATTTAATATGCAATCTACGCTACACTTTCAATCTCAATGGTTGGAATTTTCTTGATAAATTAACCAGGCTCACATCGATTATACTATACTGCACTAATACCGACACATGTCTGATATAATATTATAATCTATATTAATAAAGGTAATGTGTATGTGTGTGCTTATTAAATTAGTAAAATTATGTAAATTAGTTATATACTAATGTATCTAATCATACACCTGATGATGTGCACTCAAATACAATTTATTTTTAATTTTACATTTAAAAAAGGGCTCACCCAGGAATTTCTTGGATCACGAAAAACGAATGTTTGTTTGTTTATATAATAAGGGGTTATCATTAATTACAGAAAATAAAATAATTATTAAAATTTTATATAATTTTAGACTTGTAAAATAAAATATTAATAGTAAATACATTTATATTTATTTGATACATAATATATACATAAGTAAAGAGCCATCATTTGACATTTCCACTAAAAAAAATAACAAACATTTATCAAGAAACTTTTTTCTAAATCTGAATAGCAAATATTTACGATTTATTTCAAAGCTCTATTAACTACATCTTACTATTCACCACTTTTTAAAGTACTAAAAGAATTTCAAACCAAAACTTTGATTAAAATTAAAATTATACATTTCAAAAAAACGGAATTCCACAATAAATAAAAGTTGGTAGGAAAATTGGAAACAAATACCTATATGAAAATCACAGACAAAAACATATTTACATAAGAAGCATAGTTCCGTTGTTAAGTTACAAGTATAAAAAATGAATGAATACCTAGTATCTACTAAATTTAGGTATTATAATTTTATTTTATTTGAAAAATATTAATATTTTAAGATATAATTTTGCTTTATATTTTAGTGAAACTTCCATTCAACAAAATGTTCTATTTTATGAATTATTTTTGAGAACCATGACCTTTTTTTTTAATTATGCGTTAATGCTAACGAATTTCTCTATAATACGAATTATTTTTATTTCCCTTGAGACTTTGCAGTTAAATAGAAGTTTCACTTTAGTACCCACATTTTTAATAATTTTCTTGTAATTTATCTATTAAAATTAAAGTAATTGATGAATAATTTAAATTAAAACTCAATAGTAAGTTAAAAAAAAATATTAATAATTATTTTAAAGTAATGTAAATTAAGTTTTGATAAGGTGAAAAATTGCAAAAATTATAATTTTTATAGGTACAAGTCTTGGACAGGCCTACAACAACCTACTTTGATCACATATAAATATGCCCATGTATCTATAATGACACAAATTATCAAAATTATTTTTTAATTCACATACATATACTCAATAAACAATTTATATATTATGTATATTCATTATTCGCACAGACGTACAACCACCACAACCACTTAATCGATTATAGGTATATAGATAAATTGTTTTACATTTTTTATTACACGATTTCCGCAATGATTGTTAACTGATCATTTCGTTTTCACGAAAAATTGTAAATGTTAATTTTTCTGATAGAATTCATTAGAATAGTTGTAGTTTTGGCTTGTGTTTCTTTTAAAATCAAAACCACTTATTTATCTATGTGTTTGGAAAACGCGAATTATTGTATAACTGGCCGTTGTATTAAACTTGTATGGCACATAGAAGCTCATTGTTGGTACTAAAAAAAATTATAATTAGAAATAGTACTTTAAATTGATATAATCCACGTAAAATTATTAAGAAAATGTTTTAAATATTTTTTTCACCTATATATAAAATAATTTAAAATGTATATACATATATAATACATATGTAGATACCTACCATAATTTGTTTACCTAATTTTTAATAAATATAATAATCGAAAATAAGTTTAAGTGTACATGAGTCTGTTGTATATTTTTATTTAATTATTTACTTATTTAATTTAATAATGACAGACGAAAGTAAACTACAATAAATAGAATATAAAATTGTAAAAAATACGAGGATCTTATACATATCAAATATCATTCTATGTTCTTTTCAATTTTTTTCAAATAAGTTATATAGAAATAAATCTTAGTGAGAGGAATATTTTTAAAACTAACTTTTGATTTACGGAGGTAGTTTTCTCATTCAAGTCCTCTTTTCCACCAAATATGATTAAATAGTATTTTCGTTTAAAAATAATTTCATTTTTTGCCCACTGTTTCACATTCGATATTTTGGGAATCATTTTTTAAAAATTAGTTTAATTTAGGTATTTAGCAGAACCCAAATAGCACTATGAAGAGGCTACTTCTATTATTCTCAGAAAGTATTTTTAATTAGACCGTTTGACGTTTGTGTACCTTCTTTGAAATTATTATTATATAAAATAAAAATTTATGTTTATACAGACGTATTAAAATAATTATTGCATAGCAAAACTAAAAATGTATTTATACATTAAATGTAATAGTATGCATTTACCTTTATCTTTCCAAGCATAGAAAAGTAAAAAAAAAAAAGTCAATTAAAATAAATAAATAATAAAATTCAACAATATAATAGAGGAGTTAAGTCAATTTGAGTTGTTCACATTTTAGCATTCAATAATGCGATCACTTGATTTAGGTATTACTAGTTAATAATCACATAAGATACGTAATATAAATGTTTTAAACGTTATAACAACTAATTACTAATACTAATTACCAATATTATACAATTATTATTTTAATTTATACAAACACAATAAATTTTCGGAGAGTAATAGAATCCACTCCTTTGTAATGCTCTCCAGGTTATTTTAAAGGACTTGATTATACTAATTTTAAGACAGCGCTTCCCAAAATTTCGAATGTGAGACAGTGGACGAATAAAATGCAATTAAGTTTAGAAAAGAGGAAACTACTTTATCATATTTGTTCGAAAAGAAGACGTGAAAGAAATTAAGAAAGGTCATTTTTGGGTGAAAGGAGTTTCACCCTTAATTTACTGACAGTTTTTGTGAAATACAAATCGACTACGTCACATGAAAAAGAAGGTTAAACACGGATGGATGCAATCGGTCTACGGAAAACGATAATCGCGTGCCAAATCAACTAGGTATAAAAGTATCATCAAAATTAGTATTGGTTCTGACAAATCTATATTATATATTAAAATACTAAATATACGTCATGCTAAGTGTTATCAATGTGAATAAATAAGTTGATTTTCAACACACATTTAGTATTAATACTTGAACTTTACTCTATTAGTGTTACCCCAAAGAAATATCTCTGAGAGATAGGGTAATAAAATTATAATCATTTGATTTTTATTAATACAAAATACCGAAGTTTTAGCTACGCATAATAAATAAAAAGTACTTTGGTATATATTTGAAATAAACGCGATTGTGAAGTAACGCCTACTAACCGATTAATAATTGTTATTTGTTTGAGTAAAACCCAGTAAAATACCACATATTATGACAATCGCTGCATGTAGATAGATAAAAACATTATCACATTCATAAATAAAATGATTGGCATTTGGTACGGATGAAAAATACCTGAAAATTATTAAAGCAAATACTGCTATAAAAATAATATTAATTTCTCGGTATAATATTTTGAATTTCCTAATTAAAACTGTAAGCTTTTATAATGTATTAATAGTATATGCACTAAAAATTAATAAAATGACCTTAAAATGCATAAAAATGCTGTAAATAAGAAAAACAGCTAAAAACGTTGAATAAAAAGTCACCTTTGAAGTATCTGTTATATGAGACGAATTATGTTTACTTCCGTAGACTCTAAGATTATGCTAACCCAAAAAAATAATACATTTTGCATTGAAATCTGAACCCTATAGTTATACAGCGTGACTATAATAAATTTAAAAAAAACCTTTATAGGTCCTGGTACGAGGTACCTGATGTGAATAATATACGCATATACAGCCGTTTATAGATTATAGATGCGCGACTTAGCTTGACTCGCCACCCTCGGAAAATGGATGACGAGTTTTGCACTTACCACCCCAGTCCAGCAAAGTTGATACTCGGAAATATATACGCTTACAATAATCGTTTCGCCGGTGTGTCGTCGCACTGTACCAAACTTTAAGCACTCGTTAACGATTTTTTTCACCTATACCATAATGAAAATACGAGAACGTGAGACGCAATGGAACCTGTAATGAATATTGTCAATACGAAATAATGAAAGTATAATTGGAAATGTATACAAGTAAAAAAGATAAACTTCGTCGAAACGATTAAAAAAAAAAACATTCGAATTTAAAATAAATAATTTATTTACATATTGAACTTTGACAGACATGGCGTTCTAAGACGAGCTAAAACACATTTCTTAAAATTCGGACTATGAAAACCTTACTGTCCGATCTGTCCAGAATAAGGTGGCTACTGCAAATTCTAATATTCTAAATCTTATCTTTAATCTATAAACTATATCGTTAAGACGAATCTCGAGAGGAATAGAAAATAGTTCAATATTATATTGATTTTTATTCAAAATTAGTAGAACAATTTGATTGATGCGTAAAAACGCCCATTTTTCGTAAACCTGATCAATAACTTTAAATTATTATATTTAAAATTTAAATACGCGCTTAATATTTTATATTTCACTCCACTTTTTTATACGCGAACATCGATCACTACACTGAATGTACCTACCTACTGCATAATTTTAGATTTCTATTATAATAGAATTGTTATTTTTATTCTCGACGAAAAATTCGAGATATTGACGTTCGGCGTGATAATTATCTACCGTAATAATATTATTATATAATTATTATATTATGTACATGCGACTGGTGCAGGTTTCCTGAGTAACGTGTGGTATTTGTAATCATCATGCCGATAATAGGTTTGTGGATTCAGGAGTGTACTTATGTATACATCATAATATATGTGCACCGCGGTAGGTACTTGACTGTGGTAATAGGAATGGTAAATTTTACGTGATTTTCTGTCTACTATATCTATAATAATTGTCGCAGCTTGATGGAAAAAAGAATTTGTTTGAAATTCACTTATTATTATGTAAACTTCTGATTAGAAAAATGAGGACAGAAATGCGAGAAACGCGAAGTGGTATTATATAGTTCAAAATATCTTTAGTACCTATCAATATTATACTAATATATCAATAAAAATAGTACACGTTTATTATACTAGCGGTGACATTTTTTTGGGTACCTGCGCTCGCCAATATAGTCAATAACTCCCCTAAGTGTGATGGTAATTAATTTTAATCAATTTCGTTCAGACCGGCATGCTACAAGGGTCCGTCGCCATCACGTCAATTTCTATTATTATATTCGCGAGCACAAGACCCAACTCGTCAGAGTTATGACCCCAATGTGACCGTATTATACGAATATCAGTCAACTTACAGTCATACTGGCGTATAATTTTTGTGCGCATATATTTATTGTACAATGAAACTTCCATATTACAAAATAATTGATTCATGATTCAAGAACGGCAAAAAAAATTGTACTATAGAGACTTTTTTTAAATAAAATTGCATAAATTATGTTCTAATTTGGTCACGGCTTACAAAAATATTTGATTCGACAAAAAAAAAAAGGTATAGAAGTTTCACTGTACTTACTATATATATTATGTATAGACGATGCATTATAAATTATAACAGCCTAATAGTGTGTACATAAAAAATACCACCTGTACAATTGTGCAAATCTCGAAAACTAAAAGTCGTGATGAAATGTTTGGGTATGTATATTACTATATTGTGTATAGTTGGTATATTAATATATTACGGTATTTCATTTGCGACGTCTATCGCAGGCACGTTCTGTCCCTTAATCTTTAACGTCGCTTGATGAAAAGTCGCTGACTGTGCGTGCATAAAAAATAACCATAATTCAGAGCTGTGATTTTCAAACAGTTCTTTTAATATATTCGGACATTTATCAGTGCTCAGAAAATAGTTTTTTACAGGCTGAAACATTCATAATACTCTTTCCATTGCAGGCATCAACACAAACCATCTAATTTTATTATAACCCAGAAGTTTTTAATATTCCGTGTCATAGCTACATAACAACAGCAACTACAATTCTTTAAGAACTTCATTCGAAAGCAATACATTTTGAAAAATTAATATATTTTTACGATTATACATTTAAAATCAACAGGTAGATCAAACAGCAGTTGTTTTGATTGTATTGTGCAAAATGTAATAGCTCAACATCCAATTATTCCTATAAATTTACCTATTTTCAAGAGACACGTGTTCAATTTCATGTAAATATTATATTATGTTTATTTTCTATTTTTCCTTCGAAATTACAATTAATATTGTCTCCACAAAACACAATTTTTATCAATACTTGATTTAAATAATCCACAATATTATATTCAAGTCCATTGATATGAGTGCATTATACATCTAAATTTTCGTACGTAACATGTATAATATATATTAAACTAAACTACGATTTTCCCACACAATGAGATAAGCAAGATCCGCAATCCACAGCAATTTCAGAATTCTTGGAAGCCGATTAATCCGTTTTGGGTTTAAAGAACTTAAATCGTCAACATGATTGAAAATTCGTATTTTTTCACTTTTAACGCGTAGGCAACGTCTGTGGAAATACTTCTTTGCTTTATGAACATATATTTTATTTGTAAGTTAATATTAAACGTTTACTTGTGTTTAGGTTTTCAAAAACTGAACAACCACCTAAGCCTTAGGTCCTAAGGAATGAAAACAAATAATATGTATCTCGAGGTGTGACACGTGCCAAGCCGACGGTACAACTAAATGCGCAGTAATCTAATTACTGTAATATAAAATATATACCTATATATATATATATTAAATATTTTTCATATCGTACGTCGTCGTCGTCCGTCGATACTAATCGGCTATCATTAAAATGATTGTAAACCTGTATTTAGGTGTATAATATACATATAGGTCGACTCAGCGGTGGTGGCGATAACGTCTTTACTCTTTAATAATTTTTATTATATTATTTTAACCTACGAAAATATAGTCGTTATTGTGATGTCATACCGTTAGTATTATTAATAATAAATCACATTTTTAAATAATAATGTTTTTTTTTTTTTTGTTATAATACACGGCTTTTATTGATAGAATTCGTGTTACACATCATTTTTTTTAGAGAGAGAGACACACACAGTACTAGAAAGCAGGACAAGTGGTCACCCCACTAAATGTACCAATCTACTTCTATGTCTTATGTCTACATATTATATATTCAAATAAATTTTTCATTATTCTTTTTCCATAGACTTTAAAACTAATGGAACGTTTATAAACCAATAGATCCTTAATAAGACTAATGAGTATTTTTAACTGTAATGTGTATACCTTGTAGATTGCGCTTGAGGGAAAAATCAAACATAAATGTAGGTAATATATATGGTTCATAAAAATTGGATAATTTTTTATTTATTTAAATGACTGCGATTGATTACAGATTATTATAGGTACTAATATAATATTAGAAGAAATATTGCATACAAATTTTTTTACAAATATATTTAAAATAACAAATTTCAAAATTAAATATACTTATTAAATTATGAACAGTATGAATACAATAAATTACAATGATTAAAAAAATTAAAATGATTAGTTAAGAATCATTCGATAACAATGTACCTATCATTTTTACAGAATATAGATATCCTATGTGTATGGAAATACATAAAATACTGTTAAATTTTCTTTATGTGCAGATAATTAGACGAAATTATGGCCCTATAGGCTACGATTATAAACTATTTACATTCCGAATAAAAAATAATGCAAAATATGTTTTAGAAATAAAATTATATATTGTATGTTAGTTTAACAAAGCACTGTTTAATATGACGTATTTATTACTCCGTTTTCTTCGAATAGTATTATCGTATACGTCATAAAACTTATTTTATACGTTTTTACACATTTGAAATAGGTACCTATTGAATTAGATTCTAAGCAATCGACTATATTATAAAGTAAATACATTTATGACTGATTTATAACTATCATCAAATACGCGCACGCTGTGTTTACCTATAAGGTTAAGTTAATATATATAATATATATACATGTGTAATATGTACTTACTGCAAGGTAACTCACTGCTTGCCTGTCCACAAAAATAATTTATTTTTTTGTTTTTGGTGTAATTTAAAAATTTAAAATAATCCATTTGAAGGTCTTATTTTTCTAAAGAATCTAAAACTTTTAATACATTGGTGTATGCATTAATGTATAAAAGGTACAATATTTTTTAACATATAAAAAAAATAAATAATACATGAGGCCTAACATAACTTATAATATAGTTATAGTTAGAAAATTGAATTTAAAAAAAAATACGAGGACAATCCATGGTGAAATTGCATCCCTAGTATAATATATAGTTTAATCTATCTTTAAAAATAAGAACTATTGAATTCACATAATATAATATACATTTTATAGATTAATAATAGGTACATAATATATCGTGAATATGAAAAATATTATAATGCATGGTGTATCTTATATTGTTCTATACACATGTTTTTTTAAAAAATACTAGGATAAATACTTATCTCATATATTTTGCGAAAATGTTATATTAATTTTAATGACCTATAATACGAAAGTAAACCTATGTAGGTTCACTAAACCTATCGAAGTATTCTAGACGGTACCTAATTAACAAATTAAAGAATAAAAATTGATAATTTTTCCATTGACATTTTCTTTAACTACAGTTAAATCAATTAAAAAAAAAAAATAATAAAACTGATTTTGATGAAATAATTAACCATACAAAATAAAATAGTACCTATAATTTTAAAAATGTTTTTAAATCCTATTTCATTGAAATGTAATTGTCTTTAAAAAAAAAAAAACACGTTTCAAGCGTCAACGACATATTAAGTTGTCCTAGCTATGTGGCCGTGTGTTTATACAATTATATATATCTATATTATAACGTTCGTCGCTATTGTCAGTTTTACATTGATGTAAGTTATAGGTGTATAACGAAAGAATTTTTTTTTTTGATATTACATACTTTATTATATTACACTATGTTACATACATGCAGTGCTTGAACGATAGTAACTGTGAAGTGTGCATGTTTGTCAGTCAGAAACACTTGTAGAGATAATATATAATAATAAATTAACTATGCGTTTTAACCTGCATATTATACGTCCAAATATCCAATCAAAATTCCAAATAGCAAGTCGATATAATAAATGAATACCTACCTACCTACGCTTGTTACAGTTTAGTAGTCAAAGGTCTGAGTAGAGTGTGGGACGTGTTTATATATTATGTATAGAAGTTTACCATTCGTTTTAAATGTGAAATAAGTGTTATACAAATTACAATTCGTTTGGTGAATGTTGTATAAATGTCAACTGCGACGATAATCATATTTTATCACTAAAGATTAGACATTTTTATCGTCATATCCCATTTATTTTTTATCATAACTCTAATATAATAAATAATTTTTTTTGAAAAAATGTTTTCCAATTGAATTTTATTAACACTATGTTTTTAGTGATAATTACGAACGTTAACAGTACAAAACACAGGTTAAGTCCACAGTAGAAAACGATGAATTTAAAGTTTGATAACATTATATTATATAGGTACTATCGTCTGTTAATCAAGTTACTAACATCATTTATTAGTTTATTACAGTTTTTTTTTTAGATATTATTCGATTTTTTTTCATATTATGATAATAAATTATTATTTATTTTGTTTTTAGTTTTTATTGTTGTTCTTGATAAGGTTTTACGTGTCAATTACTGAATAGTTATAGAGGTAGTAAGACATAAAAGTACAATAAACATTTTTAGAGGTTTTTAGTTAAATATAATCTCTAGGAATGTAATATGTATTGTACCGACTTATTAAAATTATTTTTTACTTAGAGCGCGGTAAAAAAAAAATGATTTCAATTTCTAGAGAGGTATATATAACAGGTAACATGCTTGCAAGTGTTCTTCTATAAATTATTAAATATTTATACTATGGGCTATGGACTTTTGGCGCCTATGGTCCACATTTATTGAGCTGCTTCAGCACCGTCCTGCAATATCTGAAATAATGTCCAGACATATTTTATATATTATATCATTTATCTTTGATCGTGATAACGGACGTTGTTACAGATTCACCGTGATGTGAAAACCGGAAATTAACGTAGTGAACATAAAAATATCAACTATACAACAACAAAATCAATAGTGTTGCGTGAATATAATTTCGTTGTATCTTAAAATGACTGTTTATTTTGACTTTTGAGTTAACTTCGTTCGATATACCGTTAAAGTATTCTACGGTATTGAACTAAACTAAAAACAAATAAAGATTCGTATTATGTCAGCCATCGATTGTATTCTCGATTTAACGCTACATGTGACAAAAAGTTATCATCCGGTCTAACATTATCAATCGCGTATAATATTATATAACATGTATTGCTACGTGCTCTGTTATCTAATATATTAAACATAATACATGTATAGGTACTGCGCCGTAGGATTTATGGACATGTTAATTAAAATAGATAATAATCAAGTACGATTCGGAAACATTAAAATTAAAAAATGAAGGGTAAAATCACATATTATATAGCATGGAAAACAAATAGACAACACCCGCACACGAATTTAATTAAAATAGTTATAACGTGGGAAACAATAGGCCTATAATCACTGAACATATAATAAAGTGGGTCCCAGATAGGCATTTGCCTGCAGACGTGATTTTCCAGAGTTAGAGCGAGCACCTTTACGCCGCCGGTCAGTATGGTAATTTTATCTCTAGAACTTAGAAATATGTTCACTCGTAAACACTTAAAATAACTTTGATTGTCAGGTACTTTGAAATATTTTCAAATAAAATACACTTTGAAATATTTTTATTAATCTATTTCAACTGACTATATCTCGATTCAGCGACGCTTACAGTTGCTCACAAGTGGGCTGCAACAATATGATAGCCAGCTGTATATCCATTTAACGATTTTACGAAAATGGTGTTTTTTGTTTCGTCCGTTTTCTACGCTACGCGCTGTTCGAAATATATTATAGTATTATAGATGGCTAGTAAACGGTACGAGAACAAAGCGCAGTTACGATCAGCAAAGTATATAGGTATACTAGGAATATCAAAGGCGTAACTCGAAACGAAAACGTGACAGGAAACGTTTCGGTCGGGAATTTTTCTTCTCTTCTGAAGGGTTAAATCGATGTTGCAGGTGGCCCGACATGGCGAGTTTACTCAACGCCCTATATTATACAAATATTTATGCCTAAAAAGCCTCGACGTACAGATTGATATGACTGAGAGGACCGCCCGAGAAGATTTCGTCGGGTAGTTATTTTATTAGGATTGTTTACTCGGGCAAATTATCGGTTAAAAAGGGACTAGGTACATATAGTGTGTGCGGACTTCAAATATTCGTGTGATGTTCGTCTACACGTTCTACCTACACGCGAATTTCCGATCAGGATAAACCACAATTCGCGGTGAAAGTGTATGTATAGATATAGCCGGTACCCACGCACTTCGATATGTATGCACAGTATAATAATATATGCCTACAAGATGATAGCTTGATCTATTTTATATTGAGCTATTCGGTTCATATATAATTTCCTTTGATAATGAATTTATTCGAACTCTGATTAATGGAATTTTTAAACACACTTTGAAATTTTTTTCTAATGTGTTCACAATTCTTAAGTATACTTCTTATAGTGTTTTTTATTGGTATAAATTTTTGTTTTTTAAATAAATAAAATAAATTTATTTAAATAAAATTTATTTTTTAGTAGATACATATTTAAAATATTGATATTCATTCAATTTTTGAATGTTTATTTACTTATTCAAAATTCAAACGAATATTATTTTAGTTATTAAAATGTTTAAACGTCCAATAATAACAGCCCATTAAAATTGATTTACAAAAATATAAAATCTATGTAATATTATTGAACATACTCGAATCATTGTAATAAAAGGAGTAAAAAAGGTCTTAAAGGAGGTATAGTTAAAAATTCCGAAAATAAAATTTGAAATAATTGAAGAAGAAAAATAGACCAAACATGATAGTGAATCACCCAATATATTATAAGTTATAATAAATGTGTACTTGTTCACATTCGTTCAAACAACAGACCGATTTAAAATTCCTTTAAGTAAAAATTGAGGACCGTTACATCATATCATTATTTATTATAATATAATAATTAATAATACATAACATGACTTTGTTTCACATGTTAATAATATAATAACACTGAATTAAATTTTTTACGCACGTTTCACGCGCAGTAAAAAATAACCTATATAGGTAAAACTCATAGACGGCATTTTAATACATTATTTTATTTGCATACCAAACGAATTAAATAATGAAATACGTGTCTGATTAAAATATAGCCTCCAATTAGCCAATAGTGTTTACATAATAAATGCTGTACTTATACGTAATTGAAATTATTATTGTCAAAGATTACAAAACACTAATTGATATTTTTTAACAAAATTATTCCTATGTGCACAATAATAATGAAAAATAATACATGAACGCTATTTATAGGACTATGTATTCAATACATAGTTAACTGACCTTTATTAATTTCTGAGATTCCGTAGTATAGACATTATTGACACTTGCAGTGGCATATTTAATTTTTAATTTTTTTGCCAAAAAATGAAAAAAAAATAATTTTCAAATAATTTACAATACGCAATGTATTATGAATAAAACTTTTGTTATTCTATTATTACTATTAGTTATTACTTGTACAGTTGTACCTGCTAATAATGCATTATAACAATTATTTGGATTGTAAATATGTATATCTATCTATATTCTATAATATACTCAAATCTTAATTCTTAAAGTGGTTTAATAAATAATTATTATTTAGCAATAGAAAAGATATATTAATGATTGCAGTATCGAAAATCGGCACTTAATTAAACCTGTCATTTAAAATAATTATTTCACATAAATATACATACATCTACTTTAAAAAAATAACTGCAAATTGCTATGAATTTGCGACATCTTTGCAAAGTCACGACAAAATCGGATAAAATATAAAATAACTGAGGCTTATTTAAATAGCAATATATTTTTGTTTCTAGGAAATGCGAGTATATGATTTAAATTCATATGTACCGCAGGAAAAGTCTGATTTGATTTAGGATTCAATAGGTGATTGTTTACATATTTTTTCCGCGTAATTTTCTATCATTTTAATATTCGGGCATTTTTGTACAAAATTCATTTGATTTTTTTTTTCAATAGCAATGACACTGCTATGCAAATGTCACACGTGCCGCCGTCGTTGTAGCTCAGAAAAAGACTTTTATAAATTGCTTTTTGCCCCTTCCCCACGACCCCATAACGGACATTTTGCTTACTGTAGTGATAGATTATATTATATTCGATGGAAACGATATAAAACCAACCGTGCATGATCGGAAATAAATTTGGAAAAAGTCATAAAAGTTTTTGAAACAAATGTCTATATACGCACATTGTATGTCATCACAACTATTGGGTATAATAAAAAATGATGATACAATAATAACGAATAAAATTAATAATGAAAATTAAAACGAGGAGAGTAGCTCTGCTGTATTATAGAAGGCAGTTAACATTATACTATAATAATATAATATTATATTATTTATACCGTTAATATGCACACATAGAAATTGATAAACTAATAGTAGGTAGGTACTAGTGAAATGTTTCGAATTCCTACAATAAACATTTTTGAATAATTATACTACAAGTATAACAACTCGACAAAAATCACTCTAGACTCACTCAAAGTATTATACCAATATTATTATATCCTACTTGCTATCAAATACCACCCTCGTAGTTTAAAATTGTATTTTTTTCATTGCTCTTAAAGGACAAAGACAAACGTACAAAAACATGCATCATTTTAAAACAAATACATCAAAATTTTAAATTTTCAAGCCGAATGAGGTAGGTACATCACATAATATTATTATAATTACACTGTGGAGGCCTTATTATACAGGTGTTGTATATGCAGATAATAATATTGTATGACGACCACACGAACCACGAAAAAAAAAACTTTTGTAAGAAGTCTGTTTAAAGTAATACATAATCATAATAATCCAAATTCATAGAATTATTAAATTTTATGCGGAAATATAACACAATAATATGTAATAATATAATATTATATATTATATATAGATCGTATTCGATCATCCGTAGTCTCTCGGCGTAACCTTGGTTTTACGACGACTTGTGGTTAACTGTCAAATAGGTATTACAGTCAGTGATCAGTAAATACATATACCGATATTTAAATATTAAATTATATTAATGTTCCAATTTGCACTGTGCTTATTATTTAACCACACTGTTGCGACCTAATGTCATAACATGCAGGAAATAATAATTATATTACATATTGTATACAATTTATTTTTCTTTAATACAATATAATATTATACCTATTGTTATTATTTAAATCATTTACGTGAATACGTGATGGTGAAAGAAACTGATCAGGACTCTAAAAAATTCTTTTAACGTAGAAAATAATATTTTTTTCGTTTGGTTTTGTCATTTTATTTAGAGGAAAATCATCGAAAATTTATGCTATTAAAAACCTAAATGAAAATAGAATATCCTAAACAATAAATCACTATCTTCGTGTAATCATTAACTAACATTTTTTCTTGATATTCTTTTCAAGATATTGTTCTTATATATTTTTTCTTTTATAGTTAAATCCAAAGTATGTTTAAGATGTTAATATTTATAAATTGTTTAGCTATTAGTTATTATGTTATTTTAGAACTATCTCAATGACTTGGCTAAAACTGTTCAGTGTTCATCATGTAATATAAATAATATAACCCAAGTAAACTATTACATAGATGAACTGGTAAATAAAAGAAAAAACTTATTTACTAATTTAGGTACAATTGTTATACCTATACCTATTAATTGACTTTTTAGTTTATATTTTTAATTATTTAATTGATCTATACCCTTAAATTACATTTTTAATGATCGACTAACACGTTACGTTAGGTTAGTCTCATCCCTCCACATTACAAAACCATTTTTTACCGATACTGATAAATAGGTTAGCAATAAATGGATATTGTCTATATTTGTTTTATTACAATACATATTAATGATATTAAATAAGTAATTGATAAAAAAAAAAATTGTTCGTACTATTTCTTGAAAAATATTTATGTATGATAAATCAATATATTCTCATAAATCCTGTTAGCGTTAAACGTTAAGCTATACTTTATCTTTCGGTATAATTTTGTAATTTCTTTAAGCGCTTTCAAGAGAGTTCACTGCAGCCGTGTCTCTCCTTAGGGTATTAATATATATATATATAGGTTATAATGATATATAATATCCCATTCAGTGCTTGAAAACTTCCTATATAACGCCTTTAGGTATTTATTTTGAAACTACTATTCGACTGAAGAGGATTTTTATGAGTGTTTAAGTTTTTGAATTAAGCATTTTTGACGTGTCGTCGAAATAATATTCAAACCAAGGACTACTTGCTAAACCTGCACTGTAATCGAATTTTTAATAGAATACTTAATACTATTGACTCATAAAATCAAATTAATAGGAAACGAAAAATGATAATAGGTATAATTTCAAAATTGGAAAAGTAACTTATTATCACTATCTATAATATAAATAATATTACAAGCATTATATTATTACTTAAAAAATAACAATGTTTTGCATAGATATTTAAAATCTATTTGACTGAATAACGGCCAATCATACAAATAACAGTGTTATATTTATTATTATTTTTTAATTTAGTTCAATTACATTATAACTGTAGCATTTGATATATGGTATATGTACTATTATACTAGTATAGGAACGTATCGATTTCGTCAGTATTGACTACAATACTACATGAGTATTGTAGTCTAAAAACAACTTATCAATTCCGCTGATTGCATATTATTTGCGTCCCAGATTTTATTTAACAGATAAGTTGCGTCCAGATCAAAAAAGTAAAAACAAGTCATAGCCTACTTGAGTCTCAGTATACCTTTTTTGTAACCTAATTTCTTTCTGAAAATCAATACATATTAAATTACCAATCATTTTGTATTTTTTGTAAATTAATCAATGTTATCAAGTTATTTATTTTTTTACTAATATTTTACAATTGATACCTACATATTAGAAATAATCGAAATATTAATGAAAAAAAAATAATAATTAAAAACACATTTATAATATGTATATTTGGTATGTATTAACATTTTTAACAATTGATATTAAATAATTTATAATTATAATTTAAATATCTATGTATTTAGAACTTTATATTTGTTGAAATTTAAAAGAAACTTTTTTATGAAAATTAATGGTGTCATATCTTTTTTTTAAGCTTTCAATTTGTTTTTTTTTAATATTCTATTTATAAATATTTTTTGTTATTTTTATTTTTGGTATTATGTAATTAATTAAGACATAATATGTATTAACTTGTAATGATTTTAAGACATCTATGAATTGGTATCAAAACTTAAAACACAATTTAGAACTAAGTATTTCGTTAATTTTCGTGAACTTTACGAGTAGCACAGAAACGATATTTTTAGTTTAACACGATGAATAGTACTGAACAATTATTGTAAAATTAAAATATAATATAAGTAAAGTACAAAATCGTATTAATTATCCTCGTAATTTCTATATTTTATAATCTTATCGAATCTAACAACAATAACATGTACATGTATATTTTGTGCAGTTTATATATCGATTACAGTGACATGATAATATCAACAACATAATAAGTATAGCCGACTTATGACGGCCCCAAAACGGAATGCAAATAATTACCGGTCGAATGTACCACCTGAAAAATATAGTCTTTTGGAACGCAAAAATATTAACTAAAATGCAGCCATTCTACTAATTACCAATTTTTGTCTGTGAACTACGTATATGGTATATGGTCATCCTATTATCTATCTTCTAAACTTGTTAAAAATTACATTTACATTTGATTTACTCATGTAATTAATAATAATGTCTGGCCATAATAACTCAAGTATTTTTAGGTAACTGCTAACTGCATGAAAATATATATTATATTATTATAAACAATAAAAACAAATTGTACATAGGTACCAATGAAACGGATAATATACGTATTATATTAAAAATTAATAACATATAACTAATCCGAAAATGTAGGATAAATATTAGCACTTATATTATAGCACCTATGATGATGTGTTTTTTTCTATCTATCATCATACTTTAAAAATGCTTTAAGTTTCAATTTAGAAGGTGGTTTTCTGGTAAAAATTGAATCAGATACGGTCTATGAACCTAAATATAAATTAGTATTTATTTTAATATTCAAAATACAGTATCTATATGTTGATTTAATTTTTGTCGAAAACATTACATTTAAAAGTGTTATTGTGTACCTGTATAAAATATAATAATAAAAGCAGTAATCTTATGTTTACACGAATAATGTTTTTAAATAAAATATCGTTAGGTATTCATAGTTTAAACATACGATTTCGTCCAAATAATGTGTAATCAGAATGTCTAAAACATTATGTTTATTTATTTTTTTAGATTTTTTGGTTTTAGTGTGAGAAACTTTATATTCAATTTTCAGCTCAGTTGAAAAAAATAGTATATTTTGTAAATCTTAAACTATAAACATTTTTCTAATTGTTGTAAATTAGACAAATTTCATCAAAATTCAACTTCAAATGCTTATAAAAATAAATGTTACCTACGTATGAATTTTAAATATTTGCAGGTTCTGAACGGAGTAATGAATGTATTAATTCTACAATGATATGTGTTTTTTGTTTTTATGTTTGTGTCAGCATAACTAGTTGAAATAATACTTCAATTTCAAACTTCAGGGGTGGTTTCCCTTGGTTAAGTGAATATCCTTGGTGCATTATACTATAGAGGTCAAAAGTAAACAATTTCCAACAGTTTTCAAAAAAATCGAGAAAAACAAAAAAAAAGAGACGGTAAAACGTGAATTTTTAAGCAAAACCAGTTTTCGACCAAATCAATTATTTTATGTGATTGTAACTCAAAAAAAATCTTGAAATTTTCACCTTATGTTTATATTAGTGTTATCTATAATATACAGTTAAATTTTCAAAATATTTTGACTTTTTTTGAGCTATTTATAGACCACTGAAATTTTCGATTTTTACTGATAATTTTTTTTTGAGGTGTCGATAAAAAAATGTTGGATGGCCAAAAAACTTGAAAATTTAATACAAAGTTCCAAGACTTGTTCTCATTGTAGTTAAAAAGAAATCAAAAATCGTAATTCACAATTTTTTTATAAGCGTTTGAATTAATTTTAACGAAATAGCTTAACGATAACGATTCATCCTCAAACGGTTTTAAATGTTTGTTATTACTTATTATTCAAAAAGTATAAGTTGTAGATACTTGAAAATTTCACCAGTTATTTAGATTGGCATTTTCTTTACATATTTAATTTTCAAAATATTTTGACTTTTTTGAGCTATTTATACTTTAAATTTTTTTGGCCAAATCAAAATACTTAAAAATTTAATATTAAGTTCCTCATAAGTTATTCTTATATTGATTAAAAAATGATAAAAATACATAGGCACAATTTTTTTTTATCAACATTTGAAATTCAAATAATGACAAAAGTTCGTCAAAATCATGAATATTGGGCAAATTATTTTGTAAGTATAATTCATAAAAATGTTTGTATAATTGATAAAGAGTTGAAAATTTAATACAAGATTTTCCATAAGTTTAGCTTACAATAATTATAAAAGAACTTAAATGTTGGTGTATTCAGGCCATTAAAACATAAACCACCTTTTTCACCAACCACTGGAAATTTATCCTCGGCTGATAAATTATCTCCGTTCAGAATCGTTTTTCGTAATTCGTAAATCTATCATTGGATTCAATATTTTATACATCCATTACAGTGACCTACTATACAGCAGATTTAGCGAAGCATTACTCACTTGACCACTCTTTTTGTTATATTATATTTTATTTTGTTATTTAAAAAAAATAAATATATATTTTGTACATAACATTGTGTATGAAGGGTGTTGGAGTTGACCTATTTATCCATAGTAAAAACCCTTGCTTAAAACACTCATATACCACGAACTAGCACGATAAAATACTATTCATATTTTTGATAATTTAAAAAAAAAAACCAAAACGAAACATTACTTAAAAAAAAGTAATAATTACTATAACCTTAAGTTATAAATAATTATAATAGTCTAATATAGAGGTAAGTACTAGTTTACAACATACAGTATACATGTACCAAAGTCCACGAATAAGTTTTTCTCCTAATACTTACATGATTAGTGGCAAAAACTAGACATTGGATTTTAATAATGTTATCGCTTTACACCTGAATCCATCTAATGTCACATAAATTCTCAAACATTTGACTAGATCATACTCTGGATTGTACTCTATAGCATTATAGAACAAATTTACCAATATTAGCTTTTATGGTTTGACTGATCTTTTAATTATGGGATATTAACAATTTTTGTACTAAAAAAAATACATAAATACACAATACATCACTACACGAGTACTTAAAAATATTATATTGTTATTTAAAATCTAATTCTTAGTTATTTGACTATAATAATTTGACTAGATGAAAAAAAACATCTTGAAATATAGAATAAATTAAATTATGATCAAGAAATTAACTTATATTAAATTCTTTAATGTTACACTTTTTTATACTCTGTTAACCAAAATACCTAATAAATTTATTTTTTAATTAAATTAAACATAATACATAACAGTAATTTATTTAATATTTAACGTATTGTACACTCAGAAAAATAAGTGATATTTATTGATACATATTTTTTTTTTAAATTGTCATAAATTTTAATTTTGATGAATAATTAATTTTTAATAATTGATATACAATTAAATTTATTGTATAATTAACTAAATTAATATAATAATGTAAGTAAGCAGCACTTAGCTACTATAAATATAAAAATATCACATTTTTTGATACCTTTAAACTTACGATTTATTGAAAATGAATTTAATGCTGTGCCATACCATTTCATAAAGACTGTGTCAAATGCATTAATATAATGTATTACACAATATAAACATATTATCCAATATGGTAATGGAATAATTGTTCAACATTATTAAAATGGCTAATATTAAAATCACTGGCTAAAAACTAATATTATCATCCACTATAATAAAGGTGTCTTATAAATTAATATTTTTAATTTCATAATAAAGTTTAAATGGTAAATAATAGTTACTTACAATATGTAAATAAACAGTTCTTTGATCTTTTTTAAGCTTTAGAACCAATTTAATATTCAATTATTATTTTTTATTAGCTTAATTAGCTTAAAGAAAAATATAAACATATATTTCAAATATATTATTAGGCGAAAACAAATACAAAATGTTATTAGAGTAAAACAATATTCTCAATATTTCTCTTATAATATAGTGTTATTTTTGACTCACTCCAATTCTATTCTACAAGGTTTAGCATCTCTGTTATCTTCTTTGTCAGATTCTTCATTTTTGTTTGTATCTGCATCATCAAAATCGTCCCACTCTTCCGTGATGTCAGCTGGTACAGTGGTGGATTTACAATTGTCTTCATTTTCTTCAAGTACTTGTTCAGCATCTTCCAAAGTGATAGTTTCTACTTCTGTAGTATCTTCACTATAAATTACTTCACCTTTTACAAGATCATCTGTTTCATTAATAATATTATTTTCTGCTAAAACTTTGGCTCCAGGTGGTATATTATCAATAACAGAAATCAATAACTCTTTGGTCGATGAAGTTGACGGGGGATTTTCATCAACCTTATGGAAATTTCTCAAATGTCCTTTAAGCATCAAACTTGAACGGAACGTTCTGTCACACTCAGTGCATGTATAATTTCCATATTCTGTTTTCGTTTGTGCTTTAGTGCCACATTTTTCCAAACTCTTATGTCGTTTTAGATGAACTTCGGTTGTAGCAACAAATCCACAATCATCACACTGAGGAAACTTATAATCTGCAGGCGGTTGGATTTTGTGTTTTGTGTACATGTGATGTATTTGTAGGCTTTTGCGTACAGAAAAGTGTCCACAGTGTTCGCAAACTCTAGTGTCCTCTTTTTCATTATGTTTTTCTACCAAATGTCTTCTGAATATAAAATAAGAATCTAATTTCAATGGATTGGTGTCAGTTCCACAAAGATTACAAGACCAAGGACCAGTTAAATTCATGATATCTGGCTTGACTTTGTGAGTGGTAATTGGTTTTTTAAGACCACTGCCAGCAGGTAAAATTTTTTCGACTGAATTAGGTGTATTGATAATTATACTTTCAAACTGGCTTTGATTAGTACTAGACATAATTTTTAATTTAATGTTACCTTTACTTTGCAATAAATGTGGGTATTTCTTTAAAATTTCTTGCACAACTTTGCTATTAGTGTTCTCTGGGTCTGTATCACTGACAATTTTCAATTTTTTGCTAGCTGGTGAAGAACCAGCTACACTTTGGGCCTCACATTTAATGACTTGTGTTTTATAACCCTTGTCTAAGCTCTTATCAATCAATTCTCCATTGGAAGCTCTTTTGAGCATTGCTTTTGCACTATCACTGTTTTCTTGTTTAATTAAAGGTGCACTATCATACTTGGGTAATTCAAAAGTGTTTTCTATAAACTCGGGTACATCATCAGCATCACATTCAAATCGCATTGGTTTATTTTCACTCAAAACATCTTTCACTTTCATTGTATTTATAAAAGTAGATGCGGGTGTATGTTCTGGTGGTGATCTAAAAGTAGAATTATTTTGAGTAGTTGGTTTCTTTGCAGGTCTATACTGATTTAGCGCAATTGCTGAATGAGTTCTTGATGATGAAGCTTGTGGAGAGTGATACTTTGGAGTAAATTTCTGTACTCCTGACTGTGACTCTAGAAGCTTAAGTAACACAGTCACCTGTAACATGTCAGCTACTTCAATTAAACTTATACGACTGTCTTCGGTAAAATGAAGTTGTCCGGTATACATAAACATGATAACACTCTTTACTGCATCAAAGTCAAGATGTGCAGGCATAGTCATTGTTTTGTCAGTACTTGGATGAGAAACAAAATAGTCTGAACACGTATTTAAAACAACTCTATGGACTTTAAAAGATTCATTTGTCGTTGAACGAATGGTATAGTCGCAGTATTCATCTTTTTTGGCCAAGTTGTTGAGGCGCTGCATAAAGAAATTACCCCAGTTGTCAATTTTTAACTGACTAGGAACCGACATTGTTGCTAACAAACAATCTAAAAATTAAATATTATTTGTTAGAATCAATAATTTTGAAAGTATAAAATGTATATCTATATACTTTTAGAGACAAATACAATATTTTAGATTTATACAATCCAACCTATACTTTAATCACATATTTATACCATAAAATTTGTATTAATAAGTAGGTAGATATAACAAAAACAAAATAATTGTTAAGACAGATTTCAAATTAGAATATTGAAGCAATTGATTAGATGATTAAATAATTTGAAATATTATCACACAATTACTATTAAAACGATTAATAAAATATAGGTACCAATGTTTTGTTTAGATATTCACATAATATCAAAACTAGTGTTTGACACTCTTCTTATCATATAGATGTTAAATATTTATATTTTTGAAATTGTTATCAACACTATAACCAAACACAATTTTCCATGTCATATAACGTGAACGTAAATTTAAATTAATCGATTTATTTTTAAATTATAATATAAATTAATATAAATAAATACAATCAGATAAATAAGAATATGAAAAAAGTTAAATTTTTAAACTGTTAAAAATCTTTTTAAAAATATTAATAGGAAATTCTATAAACCATTTAAACTTCCTATCATAGTGACATAATTGTTTTTGATATGATGTGGATATACAACACGTAAGAGACCTACACCCACAAAAATCATACATATCTACCTATCTTAAACAAATATTGTGCAGTTTGAAAATATATAAGCAAACAACATTCTGATATCAATCAATAAAACAGGTGCCCAAATAGTGAGCAGACTTTAATAAGCGATAGGTACTTTTAACTCACCTACAACAATAGGACGTTACACGGCTCGTAGTTCAAAACGTCTGTCTGGAGACAGCCTCTTGCACCTGGGTCCGACCGTCTAGAGTTGTCCGGACTGGGCCTCGTTCAGTGGCGATCTGTAAAACACGACAGAGATGATGAGTACGTGATGGTCATCATCGGCAGTCGAGACGACGAACCGAGTCGAGACGGTCCGTCCGACCGGTGCGACGACAAAACCGCCATCGTCTCCGTTCGTCGTCTCGTCGACGGCCGTCACACCGGCCGCCGGAGCACGCCGACAGGTAAATCATTATTGTCGTGCGTCGACGACTTTGCCGTTATCGGTGGCACGTCGCCTCCGCCGCCGTCGTCGTCGTCGTATTCCTGTGCGTACAGAGCGGCGTGCGTAAAAACTAACGACGGCGACGACATTTTTACGGAATCGTTATTATTACATTAGTCGAACAGAATGCGACGGCTGCAGCAAACAGGCGGCAGACCGGCCGACGAGTCGACAACGATCGCTTACCACGAGATAGTGCTGGGCGTTCCGGTGCGTGTGTCGTTGAGCGACGAGACGTGTCCGAATCGTGCGGGCCGTCAGTGTTCGGCGTTTGTGGCCTGAAGTCGGAACGGACACACGACACAGTGAGATCTGCGTGACGACGGATCGACGACGTAAAGGAAACCGGGAAAAAAAACGGATCGCTCGACGGCGGCTATTGCGGTGAACGAACGATCGCTGCGGCCATTGAGATACGCTCCGGACGCGCTTACGACGCGCCACCTGCCGATGACAACGGCGGCGGCGGTGACGACGACGACGACGCGAAGCGGACGTTTACTCGCGACCGCAGTGCTACCACACGGCTGATCGTTACGTACGGTTCCGCCGCGGCGCCGCCGAGGTTCGTTATCGTCGTCGACCGCGTCCGAGCGCTGATACCTCCGACGGTCGAACGATTCGTACGGTTCGATACGGCGTTTAACGAACGCGTAAGTCGTAACTAAATGGCGAATAAATTATTTTATTTGCCGGAATTATGTGTTGAAAATGTGCTATGAACGATTTGTTGTATTAATAATAAATTGTCGTTTGATGCAACACCGTCGCACAAGTTCAGCCACCAAAATAATTGCGATACTTATTTAGATAAGTACCTACAGTAGTAGTAGTAGCAGTAGTACAGTGCTACTGTGTACTAGTGTACAACACGTATCGATAGTTACGTACCTACAAGTTACAAATTGAATAACCAGGTACTATGTAAATAGTAACGACTTACCGGTTAAAATTAAAAATTGAACTCGTAATTCGACATGTAATTTTTTATAATAGATGCATATAATGATGTAACTAAATTAACATTTAAACAATCAATGTCGTCTTACACATATTATGATATTATTAGCTCTAGGTATTTGTAACTGATAATCATTAAAAATAATCCGTTTTACCTACTCTGCTTTTTTTAATATGAAAGTAAATTGAATGACTACTAATTATCAAATTTAAAAGTAAAAATATTAGTTGTGTAGGAAATCACGAAAGGTTTTTTTTTTTTTTATATTTTGATTTTACAGCAAGTTGTGAGTGTTATTATAAAAAGAAATCCTATAAAGTTTTATTTTTTTTTTTAGAACTGCTAAAATGAAAACAAAATTTGAATCTAAGGTTAATAGATAATATTATATTAATATGCGTTTGTATAATTCCCTATAAATTCAATATTAAGCAATTATCGACCGGAATAAACAAACAGCAGCTACCTATGTTTTCGGTGTCTAGTTTATCGGATGTATTTTAACCCTAAGTTCAGGTTAAATAAAATGTTCATACTCAGTCAAAATGCTTGAATAATAATTTCTTCATACTTAAATTGTTTTTACAAAAATTTAGTAGGTACCTAATAGGTATTGAAAATATAAATGCAAAATTGTATTTATAGACATTTTAAATTCAATAATATAATATATGATGAAATTAAATATTTAAACGAAAGATAACAATTTTTCTTTAGACGTTTTTAATTAGGTAGCTGTAGGTATTTGGTTTAAACTTAAAAAATCATACAGGTATTCGTATAATTGTATAGGACCATTATATAAACATACAACTTTTACACACCTAAGTACATTATTTTTTTTTTCTGTATTATACACAATACAATTTTCATAATTGTTATATAGATTACTACTAACTTTAAGTTATTTAATTAAATTTTATTATTTATACTATGAAGTATGAATATATTACCATTGATTATCATAATATGTAATACCTATTTATAATAGTAGATAAGTAAGTAGTATATTATATATAGATTAAAATTGTCTACAACGGAAATATATTTTCTATGTATACCTATTGTATATTTGTATATAACACCTAAATGTTATAAGGCCTATGCCCTATAATTACACATGACGTATTTTTATTTTAAGAGATCAAATAACTACAATATAAGTATTACTTCGACTATCATATTCAATATTTTCCTATGTACAATATCATAGGTACACAATACTTACACGTAATAAGTATATAGGTACAATATAAATGTATTATATTTAGGTATATATAGCCTAAACTGATGTATAGATAAGTAGGTAGCTGACAATTTATTAATAATTTAAACACTATAAGTGACATACAACGTCGAAATTTTTTTATTGAGATGTTTAATATGTACTGGAACAATTATTAAAATATTTATAATATTAGCTACCTACCTACTTACCTCCTATACACGATTATACATCTATTAACACACCTTACTATGTTGTACCTACCACTAAAATAATATAAATTTGTCACAATATAATAACATGCAAACATAATATAATATATATTATAAAAATACCTGAAAAATATTGATTATTTATCAAAAATCTATTTCTATCCAAAAACATTAGGTATAACTGTATGAGGTATTACGTAGGTAAAATATTTTAGTAACTCCAATCGAATTAATTGCGGAGACACGTAGGTATAGCCGGTATCCGGATGGGCAGATATAATTGAAAATTTCAATTTGAAAATAAATTACACTTAAGAAAGTAAATAAGTATATTTTAAAATATAAAAAAAATACGTAGCTGTATGAATTTCATATAAATGTAAGCTAAATGTAAACCATCGTGTTATTTTCCTGAGATTAAAATATTTTTATTGGTTACACGTCGTATAACTAGGTAGGTACTCTATGTTACGCACATACACTAAAAATCCATTAAAAATACATAATACTATACTTAAATAGATGGCGCTGTATTTCAGTATGCAACACACACATAGTACACACTACACAGGTATATATGTATATATTGTATATATTGATGAAAAGGCAGTCTGTACTTGTTTGTAAGCAACCACAGGCAAGTCTACTACACTTATGGTTAAAAATAATGTAATACAAAGATATGATACATCCGAGGATGAGCACTTCATATCAACATTTTAAAATTTTTCATTTTAAATAGGAGCTCACACGTAAATTTATTACGTGTTATTTATTTACGAAAAACGAATAGATATCAGTAAATAAAGTAGTTATTAAAATTGAATATATATATATTAATTTTATATTAGATTAGACTTTTACCAAATGATTGTGTTAAAAATATGTGTAATTTAGACTTATAGGTAACGAAATTTAAAAAGGAGTAAATCCATCATGGGCATTTAATTTATCACGGCAGTCAACGCCATTGCGGTGGTCTTGAAGTCTTTTATTATCAAGACCAATATTTGTGTATTCCTATACATATATAAAAGTAACGTAAATGAGTACTTCGCCTAGAATGAAATAATAAAATTTTAACACTTTAGCTGTGGTGTTTCGCAAAATTACAGTATTATTGGGTACCTACCTAATTTAGATATGTATTTTTTAACATGATAAAAACTAAGTTGAAAAAAAGATGATAGACTATTAATTATTATAGTGTGTTGAAATATGTGTGATATTAAGTCCCGACTATTAAGATCAATACATCAATGAAAAGTGAAAACATGTTGTATAAAGTATAGTGAGCTATAAGGTTGTGAGGGTAGTAACGACTGACTGAGTACTGATATTAGGTATTAAGACCGTAATAGTGGTGTTACGACTTGTCTCTGAAAGTTTCGGGTATCCCTAACCGTCTCTTGCGACAATCTTCTTTTTTGTACATGATCTTATCAGTAAGAGTAATGGTCGTGATGGCAAAGACCTTACTGGACTTACTGCAAAGGCAGACTTTGAGGTCTCGTAAATCGTGATATAGTTTAGTATTCGGATCGATAATAATTCGTAACGTTATCCGAAGACATCGAGTTTCGACTTTGCCGAGAAGAAACGTGTGACAATACTTTAATTATTTGATTAAAACATTACAATATGTCTTCTACGATCTTCGCCCTGACCTTAGCGTGCTTATGCTATTATTAATTGATTCATTAAACGTGTCGCCACACCGTATATGAATTATAGTATTCAATTATATATGTATATATACTGCAGTATATGATTCATAGAGTAGGTAACAGTGATTAAAATAATTGTTAATTATTCATTATAACACGAAAACTATAAAACACATACTCGTATTATTCACAGCCAAGATAAAACCGAGTTCTATACATTAATAGTTTAATACGTCATAATAATTATACCATTGATTATAAATACTGGAATTTATTGTTGATTATACTATTACCATTTATTACAAATTACGTATTTCACCAGGGAAACAAGTCATAAGACCTTTATATTTACGTAACATTATAATATATTCACTGTGGCCGCGGTAACGAACTCAGCTAACCTGGCTGCTAATCTTGAAAAATAATAATTTGATGATTTATAACTTAATCCAGATTTCAAAAATATTTTTTAATTATAATATGAATCATTTCAACATGTCGACATACTACAATTATATTATATTGTTATGCGTGTATATATAATGTTTATTATACGTACGATTATAATAATCATCATAATATATACGCGTTATACATTATAATATTTTTTAGTATTAACTATTATTTATACTAATTGTAGTATACTCTCGTAAACACATTTATGTATTATTATTATCATCAGATAATATGCATAATTCACAAACAAAATATCTCATAACTGTTAATTGTCGTAATGTATAATGTATTAATTTTGACCAAAAAATAACCCGTTAGACGAATATTTTGATATGCAGTCGGGTTTTAAATATTACCTACTATACACTTTAAAGATATTAAATTTTAATAGTAAAAATTCGCGGTATTCTATAATAATGATTATAATACTTTATTATATACATACATAATAATACACACATAATTTCCGTTCTATTTCGCACGTATTCCTAGTTTATTTACGTACTTTATGAAGGGGTTACAAACAACTTTTCATTTTTTTTTTTTTTTGAGTTCATTTTATTTTTATTTTAAAAAAAATATATCGTACACGCGTACCTAACCATACCTAACCGCGGTATAATTGGCTTTATAAGTTTTTATTATTAATAGTTTATTGATTTGCTAGGTTAATCAATAATCGGTATGACTATATAAAATAGTCGTGTTAATATCTATGTTCGGCAATAATCTTCTCGTACATCATTTTAATCTTGAATAAAGTAATTTTAAATTTAAAAATAACGATTTAACAGCATCTTCTGCAAGGATTTTTTTCGATTTTCGACAAATTTTATTTTATTACCTACCTAAGATTTTACTCGATTTCATAACACATTTGAAATCAGAACTTTAGAGTTTGTATTATACACATATTTCTCTATACAAAAAGATTAATTAAGAGTTATAATAGTTGTATAGATACCTATATAGTTTTGGTATACCAAAACATATATTATTATCAGAACATCAATTAGGTATTATTAATTTTTATCCATAAAAAATGAAGATAATGCGATTCATTTTGAAATAAACATCATTATATATTATAGATTTTTTAACTTATCATAATTTTCCACGATCAGTTTATAATCTTGTTTGAAGTCCCATGTAGCCATGTTCAATATTTTTACATTATATATTGATCATATCTAAACTAGAATACATAGATTAGAAGTTTATAAGACTTTTATTGAGCCATTCTTGATTTAAAAAAAAATATTTAAATTAGTGCACAAAAAACAAACTGCAGGTATAATAAATGGTTCATTATAATTAAATATTAAATAGAATATGTATTTTAATTAGATAAAGTGAACATATATACATATATATGACAAGTATCGTATAAATGTAACCAAATTATAGTATTTATAATTAATTACTTATAATTGATATCTGCTATAGCCTATAATAGGTATTTTCGTTTACAAAAAATAATATGAATATTTTCATAGTAAACTTTTTGGTCGTTTAGCGATCCATGATTTTATTTGAGGAATATCCAAAACTTTGTGTTTAAGAGCTGTTAGATGTGGACGGCCATCAACCAGGTCGACATTGATTATAGATTTTAAGTGATCCAAAATTGATACAAAGTATAAGTCAGGCCAAGACAACTGTGAAATATAAAAAAGTAATAGATCTAAATTTATGGTTATACATATATCAATTATTATTTTAATACCAATCATAGGTAGTTGGAATTATTATTGAGTTAACTTTTAATTATAAGATATACAATAATATATAATATCTATAAATATAATAACTATCTCATGCAGTGGTTAATAATAATATGACCATAGAATAATTTTTGTTTGAGATATCTATAACGAAGATAACCATCAAATTTAAAGGCGAATACGTCGGAGAACTTGGAATCGTTAAAATATAAATACTTAATACGATATAATATATTATACATACCTTTCCATTTACAAAGTAACCGCCGTTTTCAGAAACAATCTTTTCAAATCTGTCAAAATAGAATGGAATTGAATCATTTACAATAGTGTCACGCAATTTCGATTTGATTTCCTCGTTACGTTCGTGATGATACTTCATGATCTCTTTCAAAAAAAAAAATTATAACATTTAAATTTAAATTGATTTTATAATATAATAATTCAGAAGTATGTAATGTAATTTAAAGTACTAAATAGTAACTATAAACATATTGAAAAATATTAAACTATTCATTAAAACAATGGAAAATGTTTCCACGATAATGAACGATTTTCATGATTATAATGATAAAAGAAGAGAGGAAGAGGAAGTACCTAATAATCACTAGGGTGAGAATAGAAAACATGCATTTAAGCTACTCCTCATCACCAGAGAAATACAGCCAAATTCATATGGAATCGATATCCAATATTTGCAATGAAACCATAAAATGGCCAATCATATAATTTTGTCCATATGCTCAAAATACACGGAAGCACGGATAATGGCTAGAAAATAGATACCTATAGTAAAACTAACACAGTCTCACTCTATCATACACTTATAAGTTATAAGACAACGTTATACACCTACATGTATAGTTTTCGTCTTACAAAAAAAGAACATAGCAATAATTTGTGTTCAGTAGAACCATTGATTATAAATACTATATAATACTATAAATACTAGTATTTATAATCAATGGCAGAACCAATTGTGTATTATTAGCTTCAATTTTAGTGTAAATTCGCCGATTAAAGGTAAGTTAAAGGTAAACAAATTATCTGCTTTAACTTACAAGCATTATTTTTTTAAATATTTTTATTTTTAGACTAGATATGAGTATTTTCCAATTGTAATATTTAAATTTTAAAATAGGTAGGCATTCACATTTTCCTTAAAAATAATAAATAATAAAAATTAAACTTTATTAAAAAAAGCCAACACTAAAGTATTTATTATTATGTTCTAATCTTTAACTTTTATAATAGGTCAATTCACTATAATATTAAATCTAATAAATGATAATAAATAATAATTAATGGTAGTACTAAACACAAATTTTTCCATGTTGTATATTATCGTTGTATGTTTGTAAGACAGAAACATAATAACACATTCAACGTGGCGTCCTCTTGACGAAAAAAACACAATACAAAAGCAATTTATAGATTCTTTCTTAATATAAACGTAAGTTGAAAATTTTACTTAGTTTTTACTTATAACTTTAATCTAGTTTAAAAATAGATTAAAATAACCACGGTTGTTAAAGTCTTATTAACAACAACGTATAATAATAATAAAAAAAAAATATGATTAATAATATTATACTATACAAGTGATGTATTATATTATAATATATTGTATGGTGTACCTATATTCGGTAAACTGTTAGAGATATACATTATTATAATAATTTAAAATACAAACATTATAACATATTACGAATATATTTATAGGTAGGTATATGCTATAATTTACTACTAGGTACCTAATCTAACTAAGTACCTAAGTAAAGCATGTTAAAGTGCACACTATTGTGGTTTTAATTGTGCATAACTATTTATGTTACGATGGTTTTGCACTATAATAGATGGTAAAATATAATAGGAGTACCTATTTAAGTATACTTTAAGAAAATCTCAAGATATAGGTAGGTATATGAGTAGATAAATTGTACAATTTATGTATGCTCAATTATTTAAAATTATGTTAAATATAATTGTTTATATGAGTTATTAATATAAGTGCCTCCTAAACCTAAAGTATATGCAAAACAAATTTAGATCGAACTTTAATAATCGATCATTTTAAGTAGCAAAAAAAGTACCTATATATTGAATTAGGGATCTACCGATTGGCTATTAATGTGGTAATAGCGACTGTTTGCTTTTTTTTTTACATTAAATATTATATAATTAAAAATTTCGGAATTGTTTTTTCGTCACTATCATCACTATATCCCCCCTCCCAGGTTGGGAACCACTACTGTATACTATATAACAGTAAGAGCTTACATGTATACCTAATTAACTGTAACTTGATAGGTAAATACATTCTAATACAATTAATTTTTTACGTTTTTTTTTTTTTTTTAATTTAGATACTATATGATCTATGATCATTGTTATTATTACCTATTGCACTTATATGTAACATAGGTATATAAAAACTAAGTATGTATTATTAAAAACAAAAGTTATATTATTATTTATTTGGTTATTGTTATTTACATAATTAAATATTTATAATAGAACTAACCTTGTCTTATCTCGTAAATGTTATCGACTGCAATGTCGATTAATAATGATTCCCATTCGTCACCACCAGCCAGACCGGCTTTTTTCGCCAAATACCGACAAATGGCTACGGACTGATTAACTACTTTTCCATCGATTTCCAAAACTGGCACTTGGCCGAACGGCATAGCTTAAAAGAGAGAAAAAATCACCTTATATTTTGAATTCCAAAAATCGAGTGAAATTATTTAATATAACGTTATGTATATTTTACTATGTACCTATACATAGAATTGTATAGGAAATACATATATTTTATAAATACACTCATTACTTACTAGATTTGATCGTTGGCCATTGTTCGAATTCAATTCGAACTTCTTCAAAATCGATGTTTAGATACGACAAGAGGAATCGGATCTGTTCGGCTCGAGCTGTCAGGTTGAAATACGTCAATTTATAGGACGTCATGATGCGGCGTTTGGAAGTATATCGTATAGGTAAATAGTTATTGTAAAATATATTAAAATAAAAAATAATATTTTTGTCGATTCTTAGCGACGTATTATATTATAACAACGTATCAATGTGTGTTATAATAATAATATTATACGAATACGTTTAGTGGTAAGAACAAAAAATAGAAAGTAGGTATCTCCGTCGTGCTGTGTGCATATAAGTGGCAACTATAATATATACGTTTCACGAGATTACTGTCTACTGGCATAACAAGTATGAGTCTATAATCTATATTACAATATTAGTAGGATGTAGACAAACTGTACTCACGCCTGCAGTGGTGGGAGCGATTGCGGGACACGGGGAAATTCGACTTTTATCGTGATTATGATAACATAGTAAATAATAATAAAATTATATACAATTTTTGTACTAAAAAGAAACACATGAAGAAACAATAACTACTCGTTGTAAAAGTACTTATTTATATGCCACCGTTGGCATATTATTATTAATTGTTAATATTTTGTATAATTACTATTGGTATTGACCCAATTAATATTTTATATTTAAAATTTTTTTATAAGTTATAAATGTTATATGTTATCTATTGCATTAATATTATATACTAGATACGTACTTCAACTATTATTATATTATATTGTTATACCACAAATTACCAATTATAACGTCTGATATCAATTATTATTTGTTTTATAATCTAATTTCCGGACGAAATAGTAGTAATCGCCAATCTTAAGTTATGGCTCGTAAAAGAAAGTAACTTTTATTAGTTTAAAATATACTGCTACAAGTCTACAATTCATAATCACATTGATTGTTTGAAATAACTTATTTCCCTTAGATTGCTTAAATTGTGTCTATCTTGAAAATAATTTCAACAACATTTATGTTTTTAATTTATTTTTGATAGTTCAACAAATATTTTACAAAGTAGCATAAAAAAAGGTTTTAAATGTCATTTGTATTTCGTATGGTAGGATTTTACATTAAAAAGTATTACGGTGGTTAAACAATCTTCAATATGGCAACTATATTGTGGTGCATATTATTAGAATACCATAAAATAAGCATAAAACATTTAAACACACTTAATATTAGACAAAAGTATAAAAAAAAAATGAATTTGTTAAATAAATTAATAAATAAAAAAAATGATCCAAATATTGGAATCTAAAAAATATAGTTAAAGACGTTTGACGTTTAAAAATCGCAAAAAATATTAATTGATTCCCCTCCCTGCTGGCACTACATATCACTGCCGCATAACCATATCACAACCGTGTCGTACATAAATACTGATTGAAAAAAAAAATAAAGATTACTATAGACATTCGATTGAAACTTCGAGAGGGACAAGTCCTGTTGAATGGCCAACTGTACGTGACCTGCCAACATTCTTTTGATGCTGTTCAGTGCACCTTCCATCCAGTCCCCGAGGATGGTCATGCGGTTGTTGAAGAATATGCAGAATATCGACACGCCGTTTTGTCGATATATCCTTACGGTGCCCGAGCTAAAGGGCATGATCTGTATATCCTTTAACATCCTGCAATGAACAAGATGTTAACGAAATAATAAACCGAAAACTTCGGTCGAATACACATCTTACTATACCGAGCCTGAATTCTAATGCATGTATCGTTAAGACAAAGAAATGATAATTATGATTTCACAACATTACTATTATCAGGGTTGGTATTTTATATAATTTGCGAATTTCATATTATAAGAATAGCTTAAAGTGATTCGATAAGTTTGTAACTATTGCAGTCCAACGCATTTCAATTGATCTTCTGATTATATGTAATAACATTTTTTAAAAGGGATTTTAAAAATAGATTCATATAGTTCAAAATTATAACAAGTAGGTAATGTATCATAATAAATTGATATTATAATTATTAAGGATTACTATTAGAGGATTCTATCCTGGCTGTGTTTTCTATCAAAATAAATAATCATAGAGAATATTATAGTTATCAGATAAAAATTTTTAAAATACATTCGACTTTATTAAAATTTTGAAATTTAACTCATAAACCACTTAAAATTAGATTTTAGATTTTAATAATTTTTAAATATTAACAATACAATATATTATATAATATATAACTAAAAAAATGTATTTAAAAATGTACCCAAGAAAGTCGTTTTCAAGTTAACTTTATAAAAAATTTAAAAATGTTATTAAATAAATAGATTTTGTTAGATAATACAATCTATTAGCAAAATACTGATATTTTGTACAAAAAAAAAATCAAAATAGATAATTTCTATAGTCAGGTAATATTTTATTGACAGGCATACGTGAGTGGGCAAGCTTCGCTATTCTTTTTCCACTATAATTACCTACATAACATATTACCTACTAATGATTTATGATAAACTACTACACAAATATTTATAGGATAAGGACGAACGTACTTGGAAAATTGTTTATATTGAATTTTTTTAAAACCATCAGTATAAAATAATATAAAATATCAACATGTCGTTATAGTATTCAATAATGTATATTGTATAAGTATAACTTGCAAATAATAATATAAAACTAATTGCGTGGTTCGTTACAAAATATTTTATAACCTATAATAATTTATTAAATAACACTGAGTCTTTCAGCTATGATCATGGAGTATTCGGGTTAAATCATCCACAATTAAATAATATATTTATAACAAACCTTTTTTTAAAAGGATAACGATCATTGACACGTTCTACTACTTCATCTTCCCAATCGTCCATGTATATGGTCTCTAGATTAATGAATAAAATAATATCAATGTCTTTGTCTAATTCCCAAATATTTTGTGGCATTATTTTAATCACTGGTATGTTTGGTTGTTGCATAGCTATAACAGAATAATAAAATTACAATTATAATTATTATATATTCAAATAATCAAAAAAGTAGTTTTATAAGTGCAATCAATAGGTATTAAAATAACTTTTTACGGTATTAAGTATAACAAATATATAATAAATTATAACAATACAAAATGTTCTATACCTAATTACATTAAAAAAATTATATTATAATATAAAGTTGGATAAGTCTTGTTTAAGAACATAGAACACCATGTGCTCAAATATAAGTTACAATTTGATAATCTTAAAATCAAAAAGTTCTAGAAAAAATTTAAAACTTATTTACAGAAGTTATACAACTGCTATAATATATTTATGTATACTTAGTGCGCCGATAATATAGCCTGTTAAACCGTGTGTTTATAGGTATATGCTTTGTAATAATAATTATTTCGCTACCCAATTTTGATTTTTTAATGATTCTTTTTCAACTAAATAATGTGCATATATATACTCTGTAATAACTTGTGCTCATCCTATTAGGAGTAATAAATAGTATGCTTACTCAGTCTCTCACAATCGTCGTTGGATTGCAGCAGTTCGATGGCGGCTATTTTCGTGGGTACCACCGTAGGTTCCATTTTTGGTATGAATAACGTTGGCATCCGTAATATTATTTTATTTGATGATTTGCGGTCATTGGTGTTATTTTTTTCGAGAACTATTTGATATAATAAAATAGAACGTCAATATGCATAACCCATAGTAATAATACAAATAATAGCTAAACTAATTAGTAAACTGAAAGTCCCGGATAATCTGTTATTCTTAGTCTTAACAGTTAACGCATAAAGTAGAATAATACTGAACAACTTTTTAATAATTATAATAATCGTTCGAATTTTTCAAATTTCTACACATGAAATGTACCTAGGTATTAAAAAAAAAACTTTTGCAAGCGAGGTGTAGAAAAAAATAAAAATCGAAAATAATATTTTTTTATCGTCGCTGGGCCGTTGTTGGGTGAAAATAATAAGTCACAGGACAACAATTATTACTAAATTTACCCTTGACGTGGCGTGCCCCGTGATCGTAGTTGAATAAATTAACGGTGTGGACGCGTTCGCGGGGAGACGGAAAATGCCTCGGCTGGCCGCACAACCACAACTCGCCTCTGTCCCCGTGGAAAACCGTCTGGAAAATTAGTTCAAAATCGTACGCAGCTGGTTGCACCAGGCCCTGCACCGCGAGATACCGATAACCTGTCAATCGGTCTCTGAACGTCCTAAGTCCGGTTTCAACGTCGGAAGCCACGCTGCTTTTATTTTTCTTGTACATGCCATGGTCGTGTTTTTCGTTAACGTTTTCATTTTTCCGCTGATGCCGCGATCCGTTTAGCAACAGACAGCATATCGACTTGCCGTACACAGAATACACGAACGCGCACGATTTTTCCGGCGCGTTTATAATGCTTGTCGCGAATCTGTAGAGCCGAACACGTCATGTATATACAATATAAAATGGGTGCGTTGACGTTTAATTTAACTTTAGATTAACGATAAACTGCACTGGGTGTAAAGTATGAACAAATATACAGTGTAGTTGAGTCAAATTCACAAAACAAGATTAAAATAATATTTTACTTAAAAACAAATATAGGTATTCTTTAATTACTGATAAGTATAGCCAGTATAGGGCTCGGAAGTTCTAGCGGATGTGTAATTTTTTTTTTTGGTGTGTCATAAATCATCGAAAGTATGATACAAATTTGTTTACCACTTTTTTAATGTAGTATAAGAAAATTTTATTTTAATAACTTATGGATATTTTTATATAATAAAAGAAATAAACAACACGACTTCAATATAGTAGGTATACTAATATGCAAACGAAAACATTGTATTTTGATTTTCTAAATAATTATTCAGAGATAACCCGTACTATATGCAGCGTATTATATACTAATTACTTATGCGATAATTATTTTATTATTATTAATTACTATAATTAGGTACTAATTATATTATATCAACATTCAACATTAGCAGCAGTTTATAGTTGTCAGCTATATAACTAAAAATATGTATACAAATTTAATTTAAGAAAGTGTAAAATAACTTTAAAAATATTCTATTAGAGGATAACATAAAAAGATGATCAAATGATAATTAATCAAACAAATGAAAAAGAATGATAAAGAACAATACAATTTTATTTGTCTAAAATTCTACGTAATATAAGGTATAGGTACTTAACACAAAATTAGTATACAAAAATTAATATAATATTATTATAACATTAAATCATAAATATAGGTAATCCAAGTTTCTTGGTAAAATAAAATCGATATGAAATAGTTGGATTATCAATTCCAATTAGCACACACAATGGAAGTGTAAATACGAAGAAAAGAATATTGTCATAATAGTATTAACCTATTATAAATTTTTTTTTCATCTTCATACAGATAAATTTGTACAAAACTATCTTAATCTTGTCTAAATAAAAATATGTTGTTTCGTGTTTACAAAATCCTGTCGCTATTTGTTTTGTCATATTATAATATTTTTGGCTCTAATCGTTGTTAGTTTATTAATTTATTTTTCTGATGGCTATAAACTGTCTAGACACAACAATATACAATATGACTGTTAAGGTACAATAATTATGAAAGTAAAACGATTTAATAATACATTAACACCAAAAAGCAGAAACAATTGACAATGGAAAAAGTGATAATGCCGTTAATATACTTAAATTACTATATTTTGGCGATAATTGAATTAATTGAATGTGGACGAACAAAAAGACTTTTTTTAATGTAAAGTAAGCAAAATACGTAAGTTATATGTTATTAAATGTTAGATATTATTTATTTTAATTAACGTTTCTATTAACATGATACATTATCAGTTAGGTACCTATATATATATAATTTACCTACATTAATTCTAATGTACAAAATAATGAAACTAATATTAAAAATATTTACAACTCTTGGAATGGATATTTTGCATTTATGCGACGAAAACATTTGTCTTTCCAGTATTCTCTATTGGGGACATCGTTTTTGTCAATGAATAAAATAATATCAAACTCTTTTTCCATTTCCCAAACATTCAACGTAGTTTTTATTATCAATGACATTATTGTTTCACTAGAAAAAAAGAATGAACAGTTTGATTTAATACAATAAATAATATTTGAAAGATGCACATAAAACTGTATGAAATGTTTATATAGTGTTATTTATACAATTATTATTTTGATTTAATTTTCTCAAAAAATAACAATAGGTATACTAGGTAATTTAAACTGTATTAATGAAAACTAATAGAATAATTTTTTTTGCAATTCTTATTCTTATTTTTACTCAGAATACCTTACTTAAAACTAATTATATTCAATTGTAAAATATTACACAACAATAATTTTACCAGACGCCTTAAATGAAGCTAGAAATCACTTTTAAATTTTAATAAGAAATTAATATTGATTGATTTTAAAATTACTGTGGAAAACAATTCAAATAAGATGTGATAAGATTATAATTTTAAGACGAGAAAAAAATAAAAGTTAGGTACATTGTACATAGATAATATAATATTCTATGATTGAAGTTATTACCTTAGCAGAAACTGATATTATAAAAATTATGCAAAGTAATAATTATTTTGTAAATTCACGGATTAACTCATCGGCTAGAGGTCAAGATGACAGAAGAGTAGTAGACATCATGGACTAATAGTCTATGGGAGTAAGTAGTATAATTGTTCACACAGAGTCTCCTCTGCTGTCAGTTAACACACAGATATAATAATATAATACTTGTATTATTTATCTGTGGTTAAACAAGAAAAAAATTAATCGGTCACAGAATAATGTAATTTATATATAACCTCTGATTTTATTAAATAATCGTGTTAACCAAATTTAACAGAATAAAATAATTTTAATAATTAGTAGATATTCATAAATAAAAACCTAAATTATAAATACAATATGTAATTATAATATGTTATATTATAAATATAATGTCAAGAAAAATTATCTTTTAATTGTTTTATAATTGAAAAATCTTAATAGTGCTAACAGATTTAGTTAATTAGTTTATGTGTTAAAGTTAAAATTTTTAATATAATAATCGCATGTACTAATATAATATTATGGTTTATCGATAATAAAATTTATAATTATATGATTCAATTAAAACAACAAATAAATGTCAAGTCATCAATGAGTAGGCATACATATTAAATTGTTTAAAAATAAAACCAATAATGTAAATAAAATGAATAATTCCGCTAGTATTTGTAATGTCTTTTTTTAGATCGAATAAAGACCGCTGAGTGTTTTTTAACCAAACACAGAGATACAGATAAGCAATATAATATTGATTATCTGTACCTAAATATAAAAGTTACTACACAGTACGTCGCTACTCGCTACCGTTACATTATCCGATTTCAGTATTATATTAGTTAAATAAATTAAAATCTCTAGTACAAAACATAATAATTATTTTCAATTTCGTACATATTAGCCCGATAACGCTGGTCGCTGACGTATAGATAATATATTAATTAGACATTAATCAACATAGCACGCAATTTATTAGACATTAATTGTTCGTATATTCGTATATAACGCGACTGTACCTAGTACCTACTGTTTTTTACGTAGAAATCTCTCATTTTTTTTATATATTTTATTAAATCGTTACTATTTTTAGTTTTTCTAAATTAAAATAAATATAAGCTGTTTGAGACTCGATTTTGAATTACAATTTTACGTTTCTATTATTATTAAATGTCCTATATAACAATTAAACAATGATCTTTATTCTGAATTGAAAAATTAATTTATATTGTATAAGTTAGGTACTGTTAGAAAATACTAATGCAATTTGATTAAATAAATATTTAAAAATTTCGTAATTTAGACAATAATTACTAATTAGTATATAACACATTAATAGTTTGTCGCATAATAGCGGACTATAAAAAAAATCTATCAAGAAAATGTATTCGACTGATCTTCAAATTTGTTTTGTTCCAACTAAATTTAGTGATTTTTTAAAATTGTATTTAATAAAAATATAACATTAAATTTAAAAAAAATATATGTATAATTTTGTACTTGATGAATCACTTTTATTTTTAAACATTTAAATAATGCCTTTAATGTTAATATTATTCAATATATTTTTCTTCTATAGCCGCATTATGTAGGAATGTTTCTAATTATTATTTGTATGAACCACCAGCCACCCACTGCCAGCCCAGGCTTACCGGAAACGATATTCCGGCATATTCCGTACCGACGTTATGAGATAAAATGAACATGAACCCCCCCCCCAAAAAAAAAAAAAAAAAAAACAACTATGTGAAGATGACCCCTTCAACTACCTCCTTTAAAACACTCCGCAGTAATACTTTTTAATATTTATCCATTATATAGGTACTATTTTTTGAATTAATATAAAATTATCATTGATCCAATCGTGCGTTATAAATGCATTCGAACGTCATCATAATTTTTCGAAAGGGTATGGTAATAAGTACCTATCAGTTATTTACTCGTATAATATTATCTCTCAGCGGTCGTCAGATACTCGCATAAATATTATATACATATTATTTACTATACTTACGTCATAATAAGTCTTCAGATTTAAATTTATCACAAAAGCGTTTTGTTAATTTACAGCACAATATAACAATATATGTATACGTCTTGTAAGCGCATAATGTGATATATATCTATTATCTATATGTTCTATACGTATTTTAGTTAACTACCTGCGTTAAATATCTACCTATCAGCATATTAGTACCGATTTGGTTAAAGTGTCTTATAATTTTACAATCAATAATCAATTACATAAAATGATCATTTATTTATTATTTAGAATTTTTTATTGTGCTCTTTAAAAAAAATATCATTATTCACGTAATACAAAATACTAATTAAAGTACATATTGATAGTTAGACTGCAAACGTAACTACATTTTTTCACGAAATCGATACACAAATCAAGAGATATGATTGTCTATAATAACGAAAAATAATTACTGAAAAACTGTCAAAGTAGATAGTTTTTTAGTATTCCATTTCTTACTTCTAAAGGTTTCAGAATTTCCAGCAGATCAACCCTAAATTTAAATCATCCGTGTACAATACGACTATGCAATTATAGAACTACTCAGGATTTTTAAATTGGTTTGTTACTTTAGGTATTATACATTATGTAATATTGTAATGTATAAGTATATTTTCAAGATATTTCATACTAATTGTTGCAATTTATACTTATTATTATATTTGGTAATTCCATTTTTATACTCATAACAAGATAGGAAAATTTTAAACGTCTATAAATACCTAACATAAAAAAGTTAAGTACATTTTTACAAATATATCATACCTATAATTATCTAAAATGCTAATATAAATATTTGGTAAAAATTACAAATTTTTAAAGTTTCAAATAAGACGAATATTTTAGAAATAAAACCGAGTTTTGAACACAAAAAATAATGTTGCGTAAAAATTACATTTTCCGTAATCTTTTAATTTTCTGATTAATTGTATAATAATTATAAGGATTTATTTACTTACAACCATCCAAAGTACCAAATAGATGCAATATATTATCAATTTTATAATAAAATGATGTATCGATATGTTCATATCACCAAACATCAACTCATTTAAAAATTATTGTAATTTCTTACTTGTCAATTCATAGCTATAAGTATATTATATTATAATTTATATTGTACACCATTAATTTTTCTCTTTCATTTCTTTTTTTTTTTTGTATATTTCTGTTAAAATCGAATATTGTTATTACTATTATGTACCATGTAATTTGGGCCTGGCCCGTTTAAAACTTAAATATGTAAATAAATAAATAAATAATATTATCATAAATTTTTTTTTAACCCCCTCCGAAATTAATTTCTATAAACGCCAATTCCATCTTCCTCCTATAAATTAATCTTACAATATACACATAGTTATAAAGTAATTTTATGTAGTTCAAAAAATGTTATACTAATCACTATAGTAAACTTCTATAGTTTAATACAATAAATCATAAGACATAAATTATATATAATTATTGTTTCGTAATCGTATTCGTTTCCATTAAAAATCATATATTATATACTTTTTTACTTATAAGTTATGTAATGTTGTTCCATTAATCTCTTATTGTTTTAAAATTTTTTAAATCAACAATATTATCTATACAGGTTAAACAAATACGAATCAATAAAAGCTTATGGTAGTTTACAAAAGTCAATAACATCGACTTCACTATTTTAAATTATTAGCTAGTTGATAAATAAATCGATTTAACTACGTATAATGAAGATTTATGGTAAAAAATTTGATTTACTTTGTTTTTAGAAAATATCCAGTACTTATCAAAATAACCGAGGAAAAAAAAAGACTTATAATAAATGGAAATATTCGGCAAAAAGCAATTGTTTACAATATCAATTTTGGTTTTTATTGTAATTCAAAAAAAAAAATATCCGTAGAGATTTAACATTTTAAACAAATATTTAAAATAATATTTTTTAGACATGAATATTTTGGATACTTCAAATATAAATAAAACTAAATATAAAACTTTGAGAATTCCTCATTTTTTTTAGTTTTTATTCAACTTTTGTAAGTATAGTTAAATTTTTATTTGTACGTACAAGAAAGTTTGAAAATATAATCCAACGTCTTATACAAGTTTTTTTAAGCAATTATTTTAAAAATATTAAAAATGTATAGGTAGTCAAAATTTTTTATAAACATTTGAATTCAAAATGTTGACAAAAATTGTCAAAATAATAAAAATTCTAAAGCTTTCTATTGACATTAATATTTGTTGAGAATGTTTAAATACAATATTGTATTCTTTGGAAAACTACTCCAGCAAGTGTTTAATATGATTGATACACCATAAATAATTACTAGAAAGTAGTGAAAATGTCCTCATTTTCAAATAACCATCTATTAATGGGAGATTTCTATTAAGGGAGGTTATATATTACTATATCTATATGACCCAATTCTTGGTGGGTTAAAATTAGTCTATATTTTTATCTTTTCTATTTTGATTCAGTTGAAACATATGATACAAATAATCCGAAGGCAAAGAAGCACAAAAACTGGATATTGATTTAACGAATACTTAAAGAATAACGTAAATCTCATACCGTTTTTATTGGTAGTCGTCTTAATGTGTTTACATTAAAAATATGTACAGTATTAAGAAATTTCAAATTAAAAGTAGGTAATCATTGTGATTTTTTTTAAATATCATAAATATATATATATATATATATATATATTTGATTAGATTTGACAATATCTATCACTATTTAGTATTTACTATGTCTATATGTTTTATCGAATCAAATAAAACTATCTTATCACTAAATGTGTTAATAGTATTGGAACCAATAGTAAATGTTATATATTTTAACAAAATTTGACTTTAATTCATTAATTGCGGCAAGTAAATAATTCTTAAATTAATGATTATTTATACAAAGTATTTATATGTATATACTGCGATACACATATTATGAACAAAACTTTTTAAAAACATTTACTTTCCATTATTTGTAAACTCAAGCAATACTAATAAGTAATAATACTCAGGGCTATCTGTTTTTTTACAATTATTTACTTTAAACAGTTTAAACAATGCCAATCAAATATATGTATAATATATATATATATACGAAATATATTTGATTTCATTATGCCAAAGCAAAATCCCTGTATTAGCTCATCTTTAAAATGTAAATGTTTAATAATTCTTTCTAAGTGTGTGACTGCATTATGGTACGAAGGTATTATGCAATTTCCAAGTTTTTAGACTCATCATAGTTTTGGCTGTATAGTGTATATATACGTTCATTAGAGTTAGTCAGGAAATTTTATTTTATTTATACAGAATATCTTTGAAAATTTTGAATTTTCGATGGTAAGTAATTAGTAATGTGACTTTAAAAATATTTACATTAATCGAGTCTACATACGTTATGACTACTTATAACATATATTTTATACATTTTGTAAAATATTAAACAATAAGTATAAGAAATACGAAAACTACAATATTATTTCAGCTGACACGTGACAGTTTTGAAGTAAACGAAACACCGGGGTCTTTCACCCTCAAGCTCGTATAATGACTAACGGTGGATTAAAATATTATAATAATTTATAGGTATATTATAAAATTACTGGAGTGGCTTAATACCTAACCTACATACAGCTGATAATGGCGCGGTGATTAATTTATTAAACGCTTGCTGTATCGTCTTGTATAATAAAGCTGACAAAGGATTATCTATAACTGATGTATCATAAAGTTAGGTGTCCGTAACTTAGAAAGTTCAAGGCATTAAAGAAATAAAAGTAAAAAAACATTCTGGTGCAAGTGCAATCGGGAGTAGATCCTCTAAAATAAGGTCTTGCAAGAGATTATATTATATTGGATCACTTGGATCACACTATTCACTACCACACTGCTGGACCTCACCCAATGAAAAAAAAACTTTAGATAAAACAGTATAGCTGCTACCGTAATTGAATTAAAATTCCAATGGAAAAATATTGCCCAAAATCAAGGCATAATAATTGTATGCAAATATTACGAAGACCAAATAAACCATAAACGCTGAAGTTTATAAAATAATACAAATCGAAAATAAATAAATAAAAAAAGAAAGAAAGAAATTTAAAAATGTCATAATGGATAATCGCATACTATAAAACTTGAGTATTCAGTAAGTATTTCAAACCAAGCTTATTATAATATACCTATAATAATGAGTATTTACGCCTTTAAGATTGATATTAAATTAATTAATTAATTATTTTTAAATTTTTTTTTTATTATATTAATATTTCCTTTTATTAAGGAATGAATATGAACGATTATTTGACATTTCATTGTATAATTGTATAATTGAAATATTATTGTATGATTGTAGGCCCTGACACAGCCGCAATCGGTAGAATTATATCTTTGTACTTGTCAAATAAATATCGTATATTTATAAAAAATAAAACTTGACTTTAATTTCTAAGATATTCATTAAGGGATATTTTACTATCATTATTACTATTATAGGTACATGTATTATAGAATGATATGCATTATTACATTATTATAATTTATAATGTAATTAAAAATCTTAATTTTTGACATTTTCATGAAGGCATTTTTACTGTATAAAAATATATACAATAGTTTAATACAGTTTTATGTGATAATTTTAATTCAAAAATCACATCCATGGATACAATTATATAAAATTATATATAAAATTTTTCAAATTCAGTTGTTACAATTGTAAATTTTAAAGTGAACTGCATTGGCCGAAAAGGGGCCCAATCATTTCAAAATGTTCTAGAGTTCGAGGCGACTTTCAGTTTACCGTGAGCCGACTGTATATATATAAGTACCTACATCATAAATGTGTTAGATTGCGTAGGTATTGCACATAATATACTCGATACCGCCGCACACGTCAAATTCGTTTTATCTTTGACGGAAGGCGCGCGCGCGCTACATATTATATAAATATACGTACCTATTTAGCGCGTCTGCTCAGAAGTCGCGTATTCGTCATACCCGCCGTAGCTTCATTTTTGACATTGTTTAGCATATTAGGTATTTATATTATAATCTTAATCCATTCATAAAATCGAGATGTCGTAGACGCGTCCGCAGCACCGCTCATCAAGGGCTCTAAAAATATCGTCGTTGGCATAATATAAATACGACCTAGGTACCTATCTATACCTACTTTTATCGATGCAATGCCAAATAACAATCCGATAGTCTATTTTTATTAAAATATAATTATATTATACAGTAATCGTGCAGCCTTCGACGTCAGTACTTGGGTGATCGATTCGTCTAGCTACAGCGACCGCGACCAATTGACTATGACGTCTACCAAATGTTTTCTGGGCTGCACCAACGTCCGGTACGGTGCTCGAATAATTTCCATACTGGACTTTGTAAGTATATTGTACATTGTACATATATATAAATATATTTTATTCGAATTTACGTCCGTTTTCTTATTTATTTATTTATTAATTTTCATATTCAGAACAACAGACTTTCGTTTTTTAATTTGAAATAGTAAAATTTATGTTTCTTGCCGCATGGAAAGCATATAGGCTAATGTATAAACCGTATATAATTTACTTTGAATCTAGTACCAAAAAATATGATTTGTGTTATAACTTATATACCTACATACAATATGTACTGTTACAAAAAAACCATTGTAGTTTTTTTTACTTTGCTGAAAAAAAACAACACCATCGATAATATTTATAATTTATTAATAAAATAATAATTATACTATAAATATTACTCCCAAGTCCCAACCTGTTTTTATATAACATGATGAATTCTAAAAAAATATCGTAGTATACTAATTTCAAAAAATTTTAATGTAACAACATAATATGTATTTGAATATATGTATTCATGTAATTATTATACATTTGTATTTTTGATTTTAAAAAATAATACACATACACACTGATTATTAGAAACTATTTACTTATCTTCATGTATGATGCAAAAGCGTCATTCTTTAAATGCAGCTATATGTGATCTGATCAAACTCAAACCAATCGAATTCTGCTGGCTTTAATCATCAAAAAATATTAGGTAACCTGAAACTAATAAAGCGATAATAATTATTAATTCTTTATAGTTTTTACTTTTTAAAATACAACGTTTGTTTATCATCATAATATTGGGTAATATTTACAAATAACTATATAATATTAAAATAGTGAATTTTGTTTCATGTTTCATGCAAATTTATAAAACATAAAAAAGTTTTATTTTTTTTTATAATAAATTTGTAGAACATGTATATAAGGTATATATAACTAATCATGATGTCTCATGCATATACGATCAATATAGACAATTTAAAATTTTTTTTTATTTCTTAGTCATATTTAAGATATGAGTTATAATTATTTGAAGTCTGAAATATTTCACCATATAGTGAAATTTTTTACAAAAATGTGAAACATTGATTTTTTAACACAAATATTGATTATGTCAATGCATTGAGTGCCGTAGTATAGACATATAACTCTATTAAAGTATTATTATATAATATAAAATGTAAGTAATGTATGTATTTTATGATATCAGATTATATTTTAATTTATATACATTCTTGTATTTTTTTTATCGATACAAAAAAAATTAAGCACTTTAATAGTATTAAAAAAAACAATTACTAATTACAAATTTACGTAAAAATAAAGCGTATTAAAAAATAAAAACAATAAGAAATTATTTTATTTTAATATTGAAATATTTTACAATTTTATATTTCATGAACTTTTCGAATTTGAGACATCAGACATGGGCATTATAAATGTTATGAAAACATGGTATGTAGATATTTTAATCAGTTTATTAATTTCCTAAAACAAATCAAAGGTTTATCCTTTATAGTCAATTTAATTTCTTACTCAAGACTATGACAGAATAATATAAGTAAATATGTTTAACCCGAGCACTTTTATGTATATATTAATGAACATATTTTATCTGAATAAACATAATTTAATATTGGTGCATATTACAAAAATCGCTGAAATAATGATTGTATATTCGATAGGTAAATGGTTAAATTGAATTTATTAATTCACTGCAAGCAGACATCGTATCAAAAAAAGACATTGCCATTTATTTTATTTATAAAAATAGTGAACGCAATTTCTCATAATTTTTCAATTTTCCAATTTTAGAATATTAAAAATAACTAAATTAATTTTTAACTATTTAAATATTTACCTATCGTATAACCATGTAATGAAGTGCAGCTCTTCTATTACGCACACGAATCATCATTATACAAATAGTATTTGTGTTCTTAGAATTTAAATGAGCAACTCAATTGGATATTCCTCGAAGTGCTTTATTACACTTTAAAATATAAACGAAAGTATGTTGTTTATTTAAAAGTCAAAAGTTTGTGTTGATAATCATAATACATTAATATATTATAATTTATATTATTGTCATATATATGCGCCACTTCCGTGATTTAAAAAGCAAATTGATCACCTATTATTTTATATTAAATACCTACATATTTGTACCTAATAATTAGTAAGAAGTTATGAATATTTTTACTTAATAATTTTTGAAATTTTTTGTAATAAACATATTTATTCTATATGATAGAATTTTAATTTGTTTATTGTAGAAAAATTGAATTTAATTACAAGACGATTCAAAATGTTAGAAGAAAGATAAAAGTATGTAGGTATTTTATTTCAACTCTACATAATTTATACCTCATTAGTCATTAATAAGCTCTTAAATTATTTAGTTGTATTATTTTGATTAAAAAATAAATAAATAAATGTATTCACACTTGATAAAACTATATTTGTGAACAACAATAAAATAAATTTATTTACGAGATTTTAATTGTATTGGTATTGTATTGCATGAGATGAAATATTATTATATTATATTAATATATATAATTGTCTACACATTTTGTACAACAATTTATTTATTAATATTTCTAGGTAGGTACTAATAAATAGCTACTAAACATACAATAGGTAGATACTCTTCATGTTTCGTGTATTAGTAATGTTAATTAATATCTAACACGACTAAAACATATGTAAAGATTGTTATTTGTTTTATGGATTTATATAAGTAGAGATACCTATGGCTATACCTACTTCATCACTTATTATTATTACATACCTAAGAGTTATATATATATTTGTATAATTCAATAATAACTCGTTTCCTAAATTCATAAGTTATACTATGACTTTTGGAGTACCTATCTACGTGAATTTCATCAATCGCCTAATAAGTAATGATTATAATTTATAGGTACATATCATACAATATTTTAATGTTATTAAAACAATAAAACAAAAGTATGTATTAACTATATACTTATACTTATAATAAAACTATAATAATATAAAATATGATAGTATATACTTTTAAAACGTCATTATATTATACTGCTCTATAAGTGGTTAACATTAAAATGTTGGTCGAACTTTTTTAAGCAACAAATGATATATTTTAATTCGACACATAAAGTGGAAAATGGAAATAAAAAAATATTTTCTCATACTTTAACAATACTTTATTAAATTCTATATTTAGATATTTTTAACCTATTTACTATCATAATTTATTTGAACATTTATTTTTAATTTAAATTTTAAATACTAATTAAATATCATAAGACACGCTATTGACTAATAGTAAAAAAAGATAATTTTGCGAGGTAATCGCCAATCGAGAGTTAACAAATAACGAAATAAAAATTTAAACATCCATTAATCTTACAACCTATTACTCGAAATCAACGAATTTAATGAATTTCAAATAAGTAGGTATACAATATTACGACTTATATTAATTAATCATGATTAATAGTCAATAATTACTGTATCAAATTAATTTGCTTTATTTTTGTCAGGGATTAAAATTATATGATTTGCTGAAAAGTGAAAACCTAAATTGCCAAATATTATTATTATTATACATTAGGTCTATTGAAAATGCCACACGTGTATGTACCACTTGTACGCCATTTCCGCTCAATATTGAGATAATAATATTATACTACCATAGGTACATGATCATTACTATTTATTTCAATTAAAAAAAGTGGATGTAGGTAAAAGTGTAAAAATATATTTAAGAAATACATACATTTATATAGGTATATATTTTTATTTTTATCGCCAGTCTTATAATTTAAATGTTCACATAATAATATATAGATAATAGATATACCTTTATAATATTATATAGAGTCTGTTTTACTAGTGTATTATTTTCGATGACAATAGTAGTATAGTGTATACCAAATAGTCAAGTTAATAATATTACATTGATAACATAAAACGATGTTCCAATTAAAACAGCATATGTAATCATATAAGCTGTACTGAATAAAGATAATCGTACACAAGCTTAACTAGGTACTTCAATATGTTCGAAACAGTATATTTTCCGTGTTATGTGTCATATTTTGTTGTCACTTATATAATATATTCATTTCAAAACTTAAACTTTGCACTTTACGTTGGAAACATCAAACGGAAATTCTGGTCCCATTATCGATGTGTATTATGACTGGGCTGTTAAAAATATTTTTAGAACTTTTTAAATTAATTATAGTAGAATAGTAGATCAATGATTCTATTATTTTGTTGATTTTATAATGATATACTTATACAGGTTATTATTATTTTTTTTTTTTGTACACACGAGCTATACGAGTAATGACAACGTTTATTTTAATAACATTATATTTTTTATTTTCCAGTGGATTTGTGTGATACTTCTGATAAAATGCCTTATGTTATTAAATCCATTCTACGGTAAGTGCGTAGTATAACAAGTTATCAATTTACACATAAATATATATATTCGTATTAATACATTATTATTGTAAATACATACTAATTTCCGTCGTAAACGCTTTCGTTTTTCATCTGTTTGAAGTAGTTATAAATTATATATTATTAATAAATAGCTATATAGTATGCATTTTATGTATATTAGTACGTATTCACTTGACACTGTTAATTATTAAAATAATAGATAATGTTATAATTTACAATATTATGTAGCGATATGCATATACAACTGAGGTAGTGCAACGGTACTCGAAAGCTTATGATTAAAAGCAATTCACTGTATAATACATATCGTATTTTCTATTCAGATCATAAATTTCGATTATAGTATTTTAAATATAAATGTTCTAAAACACAATTAATCTAAAAAGAGATTATTCATAATAAAAATAGAAATTTATTTATTACAAAAGGTAAGGTCTGGCGACTGTAAAATATTTAAAAATATTATACAAAAGAAAGCGATGACATTTTATTTATTCGTTACTACAAATATATAGTTGATTCGAAAAATAAGGTGGCTCCTAAAATAATATTAATTTTCTTTTCCACAATTGTGTATAAATTAAAAAATAAATCAATATTATATTAAAAAGTTTGTATTGTTTTCAGATGATTTTTATCGTTACAACACACGCACAGAACAAGTAATAAACGATTTTATCATATTCAGTTATTTATTTCTAATAACTGTGTTCGTTAACGTGAATTATTATTTGAAGGAATCAACATATGACGTAAGTATATACCTACATAATGATTTTTTACAACTGTGTAACTAATTTTTTACAGTGTTATTAATTTCAATTTACACTCACAGCAGTATGATTTAGAAGATGATCTGGGATTATGTACATGATAGTTATTATTATTATTTTTATTTATTTAAAACTGTTGTGAGGATTCTTTTTGTATTCAAATAAAATTTCTGTAGCAAAAATCTTTAAATCAGTCAATAATGTCATTGCTTTATTTACACTACTATTTTGTAGGTACCTATTATTATATTACACGTTTGGACGTTTAAAATATACATTATATTATAGTATAATGAGCGTATATCCTAATTCTTGACATCATCACTTTAAAGGAGTTTTATGACAACGAATCATAACGGATAGTAAATAATAAACATTAATAAAAATTAATTCTGAGTTGAACTAGTTAGTCTTCTCTAATAATTAGAAAGATCTTAATAGGTTTATGGTTTTCTCATAATAAAAAAATTAAAAAGTGTTTACAAAAAAGTTGAAAAAAAGTGGGAGATGGTAAACTGTGGCAAAAAAAAATTAACATTATAGGTACAATCTGCGGCAATTTACTTTATATATACTTAATATACATACCAACACTGTATCAACTGGTTATCATCTATTATTATAGATACATTTAGATTTGTTTATTTCTTTACAGCTATCTGATTAATAGAAATTATATTATTAATAATTGTTTTAGCACAAAGTTCATAAAATCTATCAGTGGTTAGCGATCAACACGATATTCCTTGTGTTTCACTTACTGGCCATTACTTACATCACTATCAAAACTTACTATCCAATAATACTTTATTATTCAATACCTATATGCAGTAAGTACATAATAATATTAAAGCTTTATAATATAATGTATAATATTACTGATATCCACTCTCTAATCGAAAGCCGCCACTTTTAAAGTTATATTTGTGTAATTGAATTTCACTAAATCTAAGTTAACTTCATAAAACAATACAATTCTTCCCTTTTGTTATAGATAAAAATGAAATATATTTTTAAAAAGTTAGTAAAATACTCAGTTACAAGATACAGGTTTGGTTTGAAATACATTAATGTGAATACGTGATCAAGAAACAAAAGTACTATAGGTATAGTTGTATAGGTAATAATTATTAATGTGTCGAAAATAATATGCACATCTGTGCATGAAATAAAAATCTTTTATATCTAAGATATAATAAGTAGTTACAATATATAATATCAACTGTTTAAATAAAAAAATAATAATAGATTATGCGTATTGCTTATTATGCAATAGAATATATTTACCTATTCATTAAAAATAAAAGACTTGAGTAAGGTTAACGAATATTTAAAAATCTTAAATAAGTGTGATGGAGTCATATAACTATAAATACAAAATAATAAATATAAAAATTAAAAATTTCATTTTTACACAAGTTAACTTAAATACTACTGTCAACTTATTTATAATGATATATAGGTAGGTATCTGTTCAATGTTTGACAAAAAGTTTTTTTTTTTTAAGGAATGAACAATAATAATTATAAAAACAATTATATTAAACACTTTTATATTCATTAACGATACTAAATACTAATAAATAATTTTAAAAGTACCTACTTACTCGAAACACTGTACAGTACTCATCTTATCCCCAAGTAAGTGTTCATGATACATTATATAGACACCATCATTAAAATGCAATGCGGTTTGTTTTAAGTTTCAATCACTTTAATCATCTGTTTAAATCCATATAGTCATCCACCTCTGCCAGATATACGTGGTAAAAAGTTTTTACGACGACGAACTCCTCATAATTTCTCGATCGTTACCCACGGCGTCATCAGAGTCATCGGCTGTCGCGCGCCAAAACAACGTGGCGGTCGTAAATCAAAACTCGTCCAACGGTTCCGTTAACGTTACGCTCAGCGCGTCGCCCGCGCCAAATTCTATTTATCAAGCCCAAAACGTACCACCACCACAAGAACAACAGGAAGCTGGATGGCCACACCGCAACGGTGTAGCGCTTCCGGTCCAGGTTGCGCCTCCTATCTACCCTCAACTGCATCACAGTCAAAATGGCACCGAACCGCACTTTCAAGTAAGACACAACACCGAGATCACTACATCGAAAGAAATCATTATTTAATATTTTATAATATTATGTAGCTCAACCAATATACAATATCCACGCATCACTGATTATTGTTCTATCATTTAAGTCGTGTATACAAATTGACCATTAATTATTATCCCAGAATTTCGGTGTACTTAGGTGCATGCGTATATGTTTTGTACATATTCTTTATGTGTATTAAAATAATAAAATTTTAAGGGCAATACTTTAATTACCTACATTTCGTATTTCGATCGTTGTAGACAATGTGCGCCAAAATATAAACAACGTGTAAAATTTGAGCAAAAATAAACATATGTAATTTGAACCATTTTAGGTAGTAAAAAATACGAGCTTTAATTCGAATCGATTATACTTTCGATGATATACCTAGTATCTATAATATATTTATATAATATTGAGATATTATTAGAAGCTAATAACAAAAAATATTTCATTTTAGATTCTGACTATTCTGAGTGCTTATTACTAACCTATTTTACTGGTTCTAGCGTTCTATGTCACGTTAATATTAATTTAAAACTGCAAATAAGTAATAATATATTATATAATAATATTATTGTAGGGGAATATACAAAAGAAACAAAAAAAAAAAAATAAACGTTGTTTTTTCGGAAAATATAAAATTTATTTTTATTTACATTCGAGAAAAGTATATAATATTAAGTACATAGTACATAGTTGGTACCGAGACCGCCAGTGCTAGACTGAGAGCGTCATGCTTCGTGCTAGTTACAAAATTAAATTGTTAACTATATAATATGTCTACATCGATGACGTCTCGAATATTCGTATAGCGCTAACTAAACGATGAACGATGAACGATGAACGATGAACGATGAACGATGAACGATGAACGATGAACGATGAACGATATTCGTTGAATGCAGATCAAATATACCTAGTTTATAACAATTTAAAATAATTTACACTATAATAACAATAAAATAAATGTATTAGGTAGGTACCTACTCGTATATTTGTCAACTTAAATTTGATAAACTACCTACTGAATTACATATGAATCCTTATTTTAGTGTTAATTACAAACTTTCGATTAATAATTATATAATAAACATTAAGTGTATTACGTGGATAATGTATTTTGTGTAGTAAATTATCAATAACGCGTGTGACTACAGTTATGATAGAGAGGATATAGAGATAAGAGGCTCCCAAATTATTCCCTAATTCTTAAACTAATTTATATTTACCTATTCATTTAAATTAATAATTAATTTAATATTATTATGTTGTTGTATTTTGTATTTTGATTAATATAATGCAATATTTTTTTGTGTTTAGTTGACAAAACCCTGTTTTTGCATCCCTGCTGTATGCATATTAATATTTTTTTAATATAAAAAATGTATAGTATCGAAATCGTACTAATTTCGTTAGTTACCAAAATTATTACCAATGAAATTTAATAATTTAATCGATTGTTAAATAAGATTTATTTTAATTAAGCCGTGTCATTTAAAGCAATATGAATCAAAAGGTGATCATTACGTAAAAATAAAAAACGTGAATTGTATAGCTGCGGTCTATAATTAATATTGATCGATTATCCGCACCAACAAATCGGACGATAAGAATAACATTAATTAAAATTCTTTGACAATTATTACGATACGCAATGATTGCAAATTATAATAATAACATTTACGTTTCACAAAACACGTTATCGGCAATCATGGTTTAATTTTGATTTTTTTAAATTTCAGAATCCAATGTCAATGCAGGCTGGACCCTCTTCTGTAGAGGTGCAATACCCTCAAGAATATTATAACCCTCCACCGTATTTACCGCATTACAATCAACACTCAGGAATACATTCCGTGAGAAAAATTTAGGTGGTCCAAAACCCAAAGGTATAATATAATATTTATGAATGGCATATGTTTAACGTATTTAATGATACCTACAACCTTTCCGTTACTTTTCACATATTATATACTAATAGAGATCATGTAATATCATATAAATATGTGTTCATATGAAAATACAAATCATTTTGAGACTGTTCCGTTTATTATTATTTTATTTTTTTTTTTTGGAATATTATATTATACATAATATACACTATAATTCTTACTCACTAGTCACTATATTGTAAACGTTTATTTTAGAAATACATCCCGATAATTTAATGCGCAACAGGAACAACATTTTTATACACACATATTTTGAAGTTTATTATAGAGTAAGAATATAACTTATAAGGTTAATCGAATAATATAGAATTATGGCTTACAATTTGATAATTTCAAATTTGTACACACTATTATAAAATGGATTTAGATAGAGTGTAGGTACCTACTTATTAATATTAATAAAATCTAAAACATCGAACGTAGGTACCTATGTATTATTTTTAATTCTAACGTCAATACTCATAACTCATAAGTCATAAGACATTACATTTATCACTGTGGCAGCATAACGTCGTAAGCGGTTTTTAAGCCGTATGTGATATTGTGAACTTAAAAATTATATTATGTATTATAATTTATAAATTAATATCACAAATATAATTAATACATTTTACAACATTTAAAGTATTTCTTAAATTTTTAAAATTTACAACTAAATACATAAAAAAAATAATACTTCATTATCATTAAAATGTCGATAAATACATCCAATGGTCGAGTTCATTATATATAAAACATTAGAACAAGTAACACATTAGTATTGTTTCATAAAACGTTACAATAATAGTATGGTACTTGTGTACGACCGACATTATAACTGAAATAGTAATTAAATAATATCATATCATTTTAATCACAAATCACAATACATTCCAGATTTTTTGTTATAGGTATATATAAATTATCATATTAGTTGGGTTATTAAATTATACAATACACGTGTTCATCAATTTTAAGATGTAATGTCCGATCTTATAGTAGATCGTGTATCACCACATAGTCACTATACCTATAATATGATAATTATAAATGATTTTGGTTTGTCATGATTACCTACTACCATTTTTTTTTACTTCTGTTAAAAACGATTTGTACTCAGAAATCAAAATAATTAAAATTATCTTTGCCGGTAAGTTATATGGTTGAACCGTTGAACATAATATAATTAATACGATCGCAGATTGAACATGTACGCATCTTTTTAATCAACGACGTACAACGATTAAGCTTAGATTATTTTAACCAATGTTGTCACATTGTGACGTCGAATAGGGCATTAGTCATTTAAATAAGTAATTTCTGATACTAAATAAACGCGTGATTTATTCATTTTGATAAACGATTATCGTCTGCTCGATTGATGATTTAGCTGTATCAGTATCACAGTGTTATCTGAAAATTATTATAGAAATAAATAATTTAGTTTAAGGATAATCAGTGAGATCATTGAATTCTTCACATATAAATTTACAATGTATCAAAACATATTAAATTTAATGTATTATTTTTTTTTTTAATATGGAGGATATAAAGACAATTTACAAATTATTTTATTAGACAGGCAAATTGGATGTTGACACTTTTATAAAACAAAACATTTTCTCAATCATGTTTTTAAAAAGGTGTTTTATGCTCAATCGGGTCGTAACCATCTTCGTAAAATTCGTTATATGTATACCTAGATAATATATATGCAGAATACATTATACATAGATTTTTAGTTTTAATAAAACAAAATTTTTGAAGTCAAAATTAAAATGTTTTTTTTTTGATAGTATGTGCCTAATACAGTAATACGGACGAAATTAATATTCTTTTCTGGTAAAAACTTTAAATACAATCGTATTTTTGTATATTATTTTAAGTAGTATATCGTATATGAAACATGAATAATATAATAATTGAATATACTTATATACAACGACAACTCTATACGATTTATAATATTTTAGTTTGGTGGTATATTTTTTTTAATTATTTTATTGTCCACGAAATAAGCTCATAATCTTTGTTGACAAAAATAAATTGAAAAGTTTGACAGTTTAATTACACAATATTATAAAATAATTAATATTTGTGATTTCTATCTATTATACCAACATAATTTACTATCCTATAATATAATTATTAATTATCTATGTACAGTATACACTTGTATAATCCTTATTCCCAGTATTTGATGTTCTATCCTGTATGGACATATTATTCGGTGGCTTGGGATTCATCCGTTTTCTGAGTATAAAAAATATCCACAAAAAGTACCACATAATAAGCGCCATGGTCGAATAAATCGCCGCTAAATGAGAACTTTGATATGTGGACTGTGCCGAGTGTCGCATAGAAGTGAAGTTGATCAGATCAAAAACGGACATGTTCTGAAGACGTACTTCATTGTACAGACATTTGACCACATACATTTCATAAGCTAAAATCGCTATATTATGATAAAAAAAAAAAAAAATACATATAATATATAATATAATGGACTGTATATTAAAACGATTTCAATTACAATCTACAGGACCACAATCCACGAAATAAATTGAAAAACATGATAATATGATATTTATTTTATAATATTATGTAAGTATTTAAAAGTACACACCGTCGGTTATAATTCCAACCAGCAACACATCGTACTTCTTCGTTATCGTAGTTATTGACGGTATAATGAAAGAGACGAGAACGAAATAAAAAACCACTCCGTGTACTATTAACCATAGCTTGATCGTGAATACGTTGGGCTGAAAATAATTCATATATTATTTTTCTTTGTTTTAAATGTTAAATCACTATAATAATTTATAATAAATCATATTATTAAATATGATCAAGCAATATAGTTAATCTGTTAATTTGTGAATAAATGGCTAAACTAAACCCTTAAACATTTTATTTTTTTTAATTTTTTTTTTAACGAATAATGGTTATTGTTTATGACATAAACAACATAAACTTAATGCTATTTAAATAATTAATGATACATTCAATTTTTAATTTAAACACATGACCTATAAATTGAAAAAAAACGATTTTTATAAATTTTTTTTTGAATTTAAACGATACATTTGTATATTGTTGATATATATATTAATATTTTTAAACTTATAATAATGATTTATTCTCAAATTATTACTGTTATATTATTATTATTCAAAAAAAATATAAATTTTAGAAATTTGAAATATTCCTTTATCATATAAATTATATTTTTTATACGCTATCAATTTTTTTATAAAAATCGTATCCTCGTGTACTCCATAAATGCCGTCACTGATTTTAAAAATATAATTAGTGAGGATTTGAAACTTTTCACCACTACACATATTTTACTACTTAATACTCATATAATTAAATTTTGAAAATATTTAGATAATTTAAGCTATTTACTCGTATATCATTAACCTATTCACATCGTTCTACAATATATGAGTATATTACTATACTATTTAGAATTTATTGTTAAGTTAATAATACCTAGGAATCACTTTGTTAATTATCTAATAATATTGTAATATACCTAATTATTGTCTATAAGTAACACATAAACTTTTTTTTTGACAGCAATTAGTTCAATCTTATCGATGTTATTAATAGACAATAGTAGTATAAAATATTTAATATATTATAATTAATTATAATGATATTAGGTATATCCTTAGATATATACTGATGATGGCTGAGAGACAGTCTCCACTCTCTACTCAAAAACGTTTAGAATTCATCGTAGACAAATATGATGCATCATTGAATACAAATTTAACATATTGCTTACTCAATGACGAGATATAGGTACTTGAAATCTACTATATGTATAACAGAGCGTCAGAGCGACCGCAGTTTTTTTTAACAACAACCTAAATTTTTTTATTTTACAATCAAAAACAAAATTAAATCTAATTTTTTAAAAAAATTAAATGCTTATATATCTATTAGGTACGTCTTAACGCAATTTATTATCCTGATTTAGATTATAATATAATAACATCAGAATCAGCCAATAAAAAGTTGTAAAAAAAAAATCATTATTGCTTTTGATTTACTTTAAATTTAGATCTGAATTTATGATTGGCAAAAATCATTAATATCATCAACACCAACAAACACGTGGAAAGCAAAAAGTACATTTTTTCTGCTGTATTCACGTTCTTGAAGAATAGTGTCAGACTGTTAATGAAATCTAAACAAAATAAATGTTTTCCATTAATATTTAATACTATGATTGCTTTATTATTATCATATCTATATTATTCTCATATATTATAACATATTTTAATAATTATTACTAGTTACTAAATTCTTCTAAATTATAAGAAGATTATAATAAAAAGAACTCACAAAAAAGTGCACTGGATTTTACGTCATTTTGTAACGTTTATGAAATCTCCAAAATATAAAAAGATATAATTACTAGTATAATAAATACCTATAGGTACCTAAGATTATAAATAAACTTCAATAAAGGACCTCAGAATAAACAAAATAATCGATAGAAAAACAATATTTGTAAAACTTACATAAACACAAAAATATGCATAAAATATTTAATTAAAATCGTTAGTCATTCTAAGCATTTATGACTGTTCATAACAATTAATTAGTGATACTTAATTATATTATTTTGTTATGATGTTTTTATAATAATTGTTTGATAATATTAAAACACATAATTATTGCATTTCCATAATATGAAATATACGTTTTATATAGTGAAGCTAAATAAATAAATTTGTACACAATACATATACAATAATATAATATAATGTAATTACATTTTCAAATTTTTATACATAATATTATACTAACCTGTGTTTAATTGGAGGTTGTAATTCTGAAAATACTGTCTACCGTAATATACATAGAGGTAACAGAGACTGTAACACACGCACTGGAAAAAAATAAGTCAAATGTTAACAGCAACTATGCACTAGTTATCTATAATCTATATCAATAAAATATTAACGTATTTTAATAGTTATAATTTAGACGTGGGAAATGTTTTTCAGGAATTACGAATAAATATTTTTTTCGTAATTTATTGCTCCTACGACAGTGCAATGTATTTTACCATAATATGAATATTGTGAGTAGTGACTTTGCGACTATAAAAACTTTAATACCTATACCTACTCATTAAAAAATATTTGAAATTCATTTAGGTCGTAATATATATTATATAACATGTAATATATTTCTTAACAAATGTTATAAAATTAATAAAGACCTTGTGAAATCTATTAATAAAATATTTTAAGCTGAAACCTGATAGTAGGTATGACTTAATAATATACCTACCTAGATTGGGTATAATTTTAAATTGCGAATTCAAAATAAATAATTTGTGTTATTGTGTATTTAGTCAAGTGAAGTGTTATAAATAATTATAATAAATACACCTAACGTGTGTAAATAATATTATTATTCGTTTCTGTATCAAAATTCATCATAATATTATACGTACATTTTAAACAAAATATTTATTCGACTAAGCCTAATTATTATGAAAACTGTTTTTTTTAATCCTGAAACCAGACTATATTATTTAGATATTATAATTGTGTGTTCAATTTTAAGTTATTTTCTATGGTTTGTATTATTACAAAAATTTAGCAGTTTGTCGCTGCTACTATTATTATTATTTTTTTTTTTTATAATATAACACGTAAAATATTTAAAATATAAATGTAATAAAATAATTTTATTGACTAACTGGCCAACACTTGATATAGGTAATTGTATTTAATGTATAAGTAAAAACTATTATAGTAATTAGTAACGTACCTATTCCAGTAAACAATTTTTTAAATGCATACAACTAAAATTTAATAAAAAATTTATTTATTTATTTTAAAATTAATTAATTAAATTAAAATTTACATTTAATGTAATAATATATTTCAATTTTAATACTTTTCTATGTTTACAGAATAATGCATATTTTAGGTAACTACTCTATATTAACTGAAATATTTTACATAATTGATGCTCATAATAAATACATCTATAAGTAGATATACTTACGTATGTTTTCAAAATATTATACTGATGTATCTATTATATAGTGTCCTAATAAAAAATAGCATTCAAATTTTGTTTCATGGATGATATAATAGTTTAATGTATTAATACTTTATACTACGAATACAATTTTATAATCAAATATAATATAAAAGCATATTATATCCTATTAAGAATAACGTATTTTTTTAAATTAATTATATTAGAGATCGGCAATACTTATGTCTGTATAACTTACGTTATTCAAAAGAGCGAAACTTCTGGACGCATTGCACAGGTACGTTATTGGATCATCCACTATCGTCAAGTCCATAATAATAATTTATTTCGATCTTCTAAGCCGTGTATTTATATAATATAATATCGTCAAAAATATGGTGGTGTTCTTGATTTAAAAATCGACTAGTTGATTACACTATAACCTTCTGTGACGACATTTGTAGAGTACCAAATATCAATCGATCTATTACGGCGGGCTAGAATTTAAATGAGGTCTCGTACGGATTACTTATCGTATGACACTGCGACTGCGGCTTTCGGTGGATAAAAACCAAAAACATTTTAAACATTAAAATAATTGTTATAATTATAAGTACGATAATCAACACAATTATAATTATGATAGTGTATGTGATTAGTATATTATATTATAGTTTTGTAGCGACGAGCACGCGTTGAATCTAATCGATTTATCACATTCAAGCGTATATAACTATTAACTATATTATTATACATTTATAACAGTATAATAATCCGACTTAATATTTGATCACAAATCACAATAGTCCTCATTCCTCCGTATAGGTTAAATTTAAGAAAATTACAGAGACTGCATCGGACTGTAAGATGATCTGCAAGTTTTTTGGAATTAATATTTTTGTAGTTTATGTCATTTTATGTACATGTATAAAGTAAAAAAAAAAAAAAAAAAAATAAGAACTAAGAACGTACAATAACATAGCTTAAGCTTTAAATTTTTTCCATACCGTAAAAGTAGTTACTATTAATACTATTAATATATTATATTGCACTTGTTATATACCAGTAACAGTAGCATCTGATAATATTGTATTATAGATTATTGCAATTAACATGCTAATAAATATTTAAAAAAATATTACCTCCTTGACATTTTCCTTATTCTTTTACTTAAAATATTTTTAGAAATATCTTGGATAAGAAAAAACTTAGTACTGTTTATAAATACCACTTGTGAATTAATGAAAAATATTTACTTAGCAAAGTAAAATAAGTAAAATCATAGTATAGTTTATAAATTTGGGTAAGTGTTTTTATAAAAATTCCATGTAATGACAATTTCGTTTAATACATTTTTTAGGTTTTAAGTTTAAGTATGTCAAAACGATGCAATACTATTTAAGTAAAGAATGTTTGTCTCTCAAGGGTTCGTCCAAGACTGCTAAATTTACTGAATACTGGAATAATTTATTTGATGATTTTAATCGAACTCTACCATGGCAATGACTCTAATTAAATAGTGATAGATTTCAGATAAAATTAAAGAGATTAAATTATGTTTGTTTATTTTATGAAATAACTATATAATACTTAATACATAAACATTTTTAGTTAGTTATAATTAATTAGAAAATAAGTCAAAATTTTTTATTGTATAGAATTTTGAAAACGCCATTAAATATTTAAATGATTAGAAAGAAGAAATTATAGTTGTTGGAAATATAAAACCAGAAGATTTTTTAACTGATAGTACAAATAAAGGACTACGAGTGACTATTCAATCAACTATTGATTTTCAAAACATTTGTTGGAAAATTATAATTTTGAATATGTTTTAACAGGAAAAATTTGTCAAGATCCATTGGAAGTAAATGTTTTATTTTATATTAAACTTTTTAAAGTTTATCAAATAACTAAATTAATTAATTTGTGTAACCTACCCTACTACCACAACGTTCCTACATCTGTACAAAATCTTATCTGTGTATTCTGTTCTTAAACCTCCAAAATTCAGCAATTGCACAATAACAAATATAGATGCTCCAAAATTGTGATTAAAAGATTTACGGGAAATTTTTCACAATAAAACTAATGAAAGGTATGAAAAAATAACTATATAAAAAACAAAATTAGACCAACTTTTTGAAGATGATACAAGGGAACTGAGTGATATTTTTCCACAAGTCAGTAATGATTCAGACAAATCTAACCCAAGAGACTGTTTGATATATTACCTTTGTGGGTATGTAACAAACAAAAATCTTAAGTAGAAATCAATGTGCTTCTTGTATTTTATTTTTGAAATCTGGCAATATAAACCATCCTGCTGCTGAAATAGTTGCTCTAAAGTTAAGAGGTCAATTAATTTACCCAAATACTTTTTTATTTGAGATCTTGAGTATTGTAGAACTTTCTTTTGGAAAATATTGCATGAACTATGTTTTTGAAAAAGTTGTTGAAGACATAACTGAAAATAATTTTAATTTTAAATATTCCTGTCGTGAGCATAAAGTTGATATTGCATGTAAAATAATTGTTTATTATCTACAAATGAAAATTCGCCAATTCAGTTACCCAGAAAATTTAAAACAGAAAAAAGAAAATAATTTCTTAATTATATAACATAATTGTTCGAGCACGGACGCGACGTATGTCATCCCAGTAGCATGGTGTCGGACGGGAAAGCTTCATGAACTTTCTTACCCCCTCCTCTACTGCCTAGCATCGGACTGTTAACTATTTGCCGCCGGCTCTTTAATCTTGTCTTTTCCAGGCGGTTGAGCCTAACGCATCGTTGCGTTCGCTCGCCGCCTCACGCTGGTGTTACGATTAAACCGCGTGTGCGGACAACGCGTCCTTTCTGTGCTAAGTCTTTGTGCCGCCTTTACGTCTTATACGGCGTTATATCTTTTTATATTACGCGTAGTTAAACTTTTGACCGTTTGTCGCCAACCGCCAAACCTGGCGTGTGTTTTGTGTTCGCCCATTCTACGGTTTTTAAGTTGACCTCGTGGTCAACTGACCCTCTGTTGGTCGTTTTTACATATTATATACCGTGAAGTGTAGTAACAATTGTCGTAAATCCCAAGATAGTTGGGGCTTGACTTGTTTACTACACTCCGGCTTCATTCAAGCAAGTCATTATTATACATTTATACGTTCAATTTACTATTCAATAAGAGCTGTCGCCTTTCCAGCTGGGATTCACTGTGTCACAGCTGCAGTGTAGCAGCACAGGTTTATTATATTATTATTATTATTATACATATATTACATTTATTATGTAAAAAGAATCAAATGCTATGATTCTTTTTAATTTTTTTCTTGTTACTCCGCGTACGGGCCCACATAATTAGTATTATTATTTTATATATACTTAGTTTGTGAAAGCATTATTTGTCAACCGGCCCGGAATCTCAGCATCTGCCATATTAATTATATTTATATTATTGTACTTATACAGTTATACCTACTTGTTATATCTGGGTAACTCTTCCCGTCCCCAGCATCCGGGGAGTCGTTGCCACTAACCACACCATTCGTAGGAGCGGCATTGGCGCAAACAATAATAGTAAATTTGTAACATTATGCCTACTCATTAATAAGAAAGTTTAATAAGAAATTGCTTAATATTACTTATTGTTTTTTTTTTTTAATAAAGCTTATAATATTAAATTGCTGTTTTTTTAAAACTATGATAATACTTTGTTTAAATTCTTACAGCTTACTTATGGTTAAATAAACTGGGTCATGGAACTTTGTCCATAGACACTGCTGCTTGAGCAAGATACCATTAAACAGTTTTTAGCGTCAGTCACCGATCTATTCCTTCTTCACATAAGGTTCATCCTCCTCCACGCCAAAGTCTGTTAGTTAAAGACTTTCACAGAAAAGTGCTCTGAGCGTCTGCTCGAGAATGCGAGAGAATGAACTATTTCTGATAATTTTTGTAGTCATCGAGTTGAATAATGGTTATCAACATAATATTGTTTTGACCAGAGCGTTTACTACATTGTAGTCAGTGATATGTTATCATATAGTTCAATGGTTGTAGTCGGCATGCCGGAATTTTGTGCCAACGTCATAGATATAGATGATATAGATTGCTAACTAGCCTATACAGCCTGTGTATTTCATTGAAGCCAACAATCCACCATTTTAATCGAGGCCAGAACACCATATCATTATTAAGTGACTTAAGTGATTATCACTTTTTATTTTTTTTAATATTAGTAAAATAATTCTGTAGTTCACAATTAATTATAATTATATAAATCAATTCTAGTAATTAATATACTTTTTTTATTATCTATATCTATGGCCGACGTTTACAAGCAATTATAACTGATAAGATACGTTAATAAATAATATTTATTCGACCTTAGATCATATACGTATAATATATACTATATATTATATAGTATATTATGATCTAAGTATTCGACCATAACAATTGAAAGAAAAAAAACAAGCGTCTAGAGACAGAAAACGCCGAATGGCTGCAAGATGGCGGCCTTATGCTCTTATCAATATTATCTCTTATCTTTACAAACTGAACTTTTTTTAAAGGCTTGTTATGAATGTTATTTCTCAATGCTAATTACAAACATCCAGTTAAACCAGGATTAAACCACCGAATTCGGACGGTAAAATCAGTAACCGAGGTTTAATCTATGATTGTAAAACGGACACTAACAGTTAACACAATAGGTAGGGCGTAGGAACCTATAAAACATGATTTTTATACAAAAATGTTGTTATAACTTTTTTTGTACTTAACTTTTTATTAAATAAAATAATATATAATAATAGGTATATACTATATATAATAATATTCAATAATAAATAGATGGCGCGTATGTAAAAGAAAATAAGTCAAAAGTACAATTTTATGCAGACTATTGTAGATTTTTAGTGTTTTTATATTAAAACTAGGCGATCCGTCACAGTTTCGCCTGTAATTGGTTGTTTATTTTGCCTTCAGACAATGATAAGTAGAATAATTTTATTCAAATTTTATAGTTTAATGTGATCGGTAAGTAAATATAAAAACGGTTAATGAAAACGTATTGAAATGTTTCTATCGGTATTAAGGATAAATATATTTTTATTAAAAATGGGACAGCTCTCCCACTTATTCGACAAAAAAAAAAAAAAATATCAGGCGATGTGGTGACATTCAAGAAAGTATTTAGAACAACTCTGAAAAAAATTGTAGAGAAATTCAATAGCGTCGTCAGGATATCGGAACATTTAATTACAATACACCCTCTTCAAACCCAAAATCGTATAATTTTAAATAAAAGGACAACAGGATATCTTTCTTATAACAACGATTCTACGATTTTTATTGTACAATGACTTCACTCTCGAAACTGCGCGATATACCTTGATCTCCGACGCACCGCGGGTTTTAAGTATAAAAACCGCGATTCTGGTATCAGGGTTTTATGAGGTTGCGTAAAAATTAAAAATTCAAACGTACTATTAGTAATGAGTAATTACGTAATAAGTTGCAATTGCAACAGACAACAGTAACAAGACACGTTTATAAATTACCAGTATCATAGAATACGGTTTTTGACTTGGTTAGCAATAACCATGGTATCCTAATACTCAAACGACGGTTTATAGAAAGTGTTGTGCTTGTAGTCATATAATTTTAAATAAAAGGACAATAGAACAATATCTCTCTTATAACAACGATTCTACGATTTGTATTGTACAATGACTTCACTCGCAAAACAGCTGTGCCTTGATCTCCGCCGCACCACGGGTTATAAGTATAAAAACCGCGAGTTAAGTATCAGGGTTATATAAGGCTGCTACTCAGTTTACGAATAAACTGAATAGTGTTCGTATGGCCGTAACCAGTTTTCGGTTTATGAATATTTATTTTTATTTAAATATCAATTTTTTTTAGAAACATGATTTTTTTTTAAATGTATATAAGATGTGGATAGGGACGTCCCGGGGATGAAATATTTTGTATATATTATTAAGAATTGAGAATATAATATAAGAATTTCCATAAGTTAGTTTATAATAATTATAAAAAAATCAAGTTCTTTATTTCTTGCGTTGACTAATTAAAAAAAAATTATCTTTTCAGAGATATATGAGATATGACCGTAGGTACACTATTATAAAATATCACGAAAAGATAAAATACAACGCCTTGCGATTAAAACGTAATACAATATTATGGATTGTTACAAAAAATGTTTGATGTTATTTATATCATTTGAATTTCTAATAAAATATTTAAAATTATAAATGCTCACATCTACCTACATTGAAAATAAATTTACTAAAAATCTGACTTAACGATTGATGTTTGATGTATACAGCAGAGATGCACTCGTACTACCTACTGATAGATCGGGACAACGTCTCCAAACCATGGTTTCCTGATACTCAAACGACGGTTTATAGAAAGTGTTGTGCTTATAGTGATATAATTTTAAATAAAAGGACAATAGAATAATATCTCTCTTATAACAACGATTCTATGATTTGTATTGTACAATAACTTCACTCGCAAAACAGCTGTGCCTTGATCTCCGCCGCACCACGGGTTATAAGTATAAAAACCGCGAGTTAAGTATCAGGGTTATATAAGGCTGCTACTCAGTTTACGAATAAACTGAATAGTGTTCGTATGGCCGTAACCCGTTTTCGGTTTATGAATATTTATTTTTATTTAAATATCAATTTTTTTTAGAAACATGATTTTTTTTTAAATGTATATAAGATAGGGACGTCCCGGGGATGAAATATTTTGTATATATTATTAAGAATTGAGAATATAATATAAGAATTTCCATAAGTTAGTTTATAATAATTATAAAAGAATCAAATTCTTTATTTCTTGCGTTGACTAATTAAAAAAAAATTATCTTTTCAGAGATATATGAGATATGACCGTAGGTACACTATTATAAAATATCACGAAAAGATAAAATACAACGCCTTGCAATTAAAACGAAATACAATATTATGGATAGTCCGATTGTTACGAAAAATGTTTAATATTATTTATATCATTTGAATTTTTAATAAAATATATAAAATTATAAACGCTCACATCTAGATTGAAAATAAATTTACTAAAAAATCTGACTTTATGACTGATGTTCGATGTATATAGCAGAGATGCACTCGTACTTTTGATAGGTCGGGACAACGTCACCAAACCATGGTATCCTGATACTCAAACGACGGTGTAAGATCAATAAAATGACATGTCATACCCATGAAGCTTTTATTGTTGGCAATCCAGATGTCGGCAGTGATACAAATATATAAGTGTTGTTTTACTAATCCTGAAAGTGTAGTTTTATATGTTGTATATCTTTCTTTCAAATCAGTAGCTAATTGTTTTCTTTTTGGTGGAAAAAAATTTTCTGATAAAATTAGTACCAAATATATTTTTACTAAAAAATGTTTCGAATAAAATATTTTCCGCTCACTTATTTTCGTGTATAATATTTTCGGATAAAATACAGTTTGGATGAAATATTTTTCCACTAAAATAATTTTTAGATTAAATACGTTTCTATTAAAATAATTTTCGGATACTATAATTTTTGTAAATGTATTTTCGGATACTAAAATTTTTATAAATGTATTTTCGAATAAAATAGGGTTTGACTGAAATATTTTCGGATATAGTATAGCCCCTCAAAAATATGTCTCTAGTTACCTAAAGGATGGTTAAATTTGCTATTAATTTTATCTTTACTTCCACTAATTCCCAGTTCAGTCCATAGTTTTCTATTACTTGCACCAGCATCAGACACAATACCATCTACGTTTGCGTAGGTTAAGAAATGTTTTGAACTAGAAATAAAACATTGCCCTGGCTCATGGAACACGGTAGATTATCTTTCAAGGTACCCCGTTTATACAACAAAAATAACAGATATATTATATGAGAACGATAAAAACAAAATGAATGCTAACTTTACAGATTTCGAAATTAATTCCAACAATATAAAACCTGAGACATTAAAAACACAACAGTCAGAAGACGAATTTCTAGAAAATATATAATAAAACAGGAGCTACTATATTTTATAAATTGGTCACCTCACGGATTAAATAACCTGTTAGTAATATCAAAAAACTTGACTAACACTATTATAAAATCTTACCACAAATCAGTTTTTAGTGGACACTTCGGAATAACAAAAACCTTAGCTAAAATAAAACAAAAATATTATTGGCCCACAATAATAAAAGACACTACAAATGTTATAAAAACATCCATTTCTTGTCAAATGGTTAAAAATTCAATACGCAAAGCCTACGGTTTACTACAACCAATACCCTTACTTTCAGGGATGCCAATGCAAAGACTAACATTCGATTATTTAGGACCGTTATCCGCTACTAGGGGGAAAAAAATACCTCATTGCTGCTACCTGTTATGCCACAAAAATGGCTTTCGCAAAGGCAGTTTCAAATACAAACGGAGCAACAACAATAAGTTTTCTAATGAACTTAATAACATCTTACGGAGTACCTAAATATTTTTTTGTATTTTTGTAAAAGTGGGCACATTTTTGTATGGTTTTGTATATTCTTGACACTAAATTCCAAAATTCGAAGTATTCTTTTTGTTCTCGCTTTTCTTTGAAAATAACTTCCAAATTTGTATCATTTTTGAATTCAATAAACTCATCTACTACTTTTGAATAATCAGATACAATCAGTGCAGCTAATTGTGTTATACTCGTTACTTCTAAATGCCAAGGATTTTCTATAAGTAAAAAGCAATTTTTTACACCTCTTAAATCCTGAAATCTTCTTTTAAATTCATTGGATAAGGCAGCTAAATGATTCAAAATTATTATATTGTTTGTTTGAGAAATTATAATGTCATCTTGTTTAGCTTTTGTAAGGGTTGGAAAATTATGTAGAATTTGGTTCTGTATTTCCTTGTAATAGATCTCCAACTTCTCTTCAAAAGCAAAAACTTTACTTACCATCTGCGAAATAATTTTATTTTCACCCTGTAAGCCATGGTTGAGCTCATTAAGTTTTTCTATGATATCACACATATAAGCTAAAAGGCACCATCAATTATTGTTTTTATCAATTTCATCAAATTTATTATTTTATTGTAAAAATGCAATAATTTCTAATCGTTAAGTAAAAAACCTTTCAAGAACTTTTCCTCTACTTAGCCAACGCACCGAAGTATATAAATGAACGTCACTGTAATCACTGTTCATTTCTTCTAAAATACTTTTATATTTTTCTATGATTTAGTTCATTTGCTAGAATATAATTAACTATTTTTATCACTCTTTTCATCACTAAATCTACTTCTGGAATAGAGACGCGTGCTGCCAAGTTTTCTTGATGAATAATACAATGAAACGACAAGATATTTGTTAAATTATATTGTTTTTTCAACAGAGAAATAAATCCTTTGTCACATCCGGTCATCGACGGACATCCATCGGTACACACACAAACCAATTTTTTGATATCCATATCATTGTTGTCAAGAAAATTAGTGATCACATTGAGATAATCGATGCCTCTCGTTTGACCTTTCATTGGAATGAATTTCAATAAATCTTCATTAATAGAATTTTGTTTAGTACAGTATCTAACAAAAATAGAACATTGTGATGTGCCTGAAATATCAGTGCTAGAATCAAAAGCTAAGCTCAAAAATTTACAATTGTTTAAGTCTTCGATGGTACTATTATAAATATGTTTTGCAATATTTTCTATACGCCTAATGCAGGTAGAATCAGAAAGCTGCATTTTTTTAATTTCCGATATTATTTGATTTTTATTGCTAAACTTATCAAATAGTAAGGAGGAAGCACTTATAAAACATTCCTTCACAATTTCGGCGTCAGTAAATGGTTTCATATGCTTACTGAGTATGTAACAAATTTCGTATGATGCAGTTGTGACAGCTGCATCTTGTGATACCGCCATTGACATAACACTTTGTTGTTGTTACAACGACTTCTTGAAAAAAATTAATTTTTCTTTTCTCATCAAAGACCCTGGACTATAAATAGTATCAAATGATTCGTGTTTTTTAGTGTAATGACGAGTAATATTGTATTTTTTAAGTATAAAACTTTCTCTACAGATCAAACAAGTAGCAGAACCCTTTTTATTTGGTACGACAAAATATTCTTCTTCCCAATTTTCTTGAAACATTCGATTTTCTTTACATAGTTTTCGTTTATTTTTCGAAGATACGCCTGCCATAATGTCAAAAAAAGTATTAAAAATAAAACCACAAATTTATGTCACAACTGACGGTTGAAATATTTAATAAATAAATGTGCCTGACACCAACGCAATTACACATTTACAACGCGACTAATAATTCGTTTCGTATAATAATAATGCGTACCTACAAACGAGCTAGGTACGGCCAGTTTAGCGATAAGATAAAATACATCAAAATCATTATAAAATATTAATAGTGGAAATACCAAAAACATAATCATTCTTATCACAATCACGTAGGACACACTTTAATTGTTCTGTTATACCTATTTTATACTTATTATATTAGTTTTAAAATTTTTTAATTAATTCAATGAGTTTTGTTTGGGCCACATATAAACCATTGGCGGGCCGCAGGTTGAGTATAGCTGAGTTAGATCAACAAATTAACAAATTTAAAAACGTTTTCGCATCAGACCATAAAGATATAACAAACATAACTACAGAATTCAATAAATACACAAAAAATACTAAAAACAATGTAAAATTAGTTTTTCAAAATGTATAAATGAAGAAAAAATAAATAACTTACAAGAAAAAACAAATCAGAAGAATATGGTTCAAGGTATCCAAGAAATAATATATAATTTAATGTCAGTAATTCTAAAATTTACAAACAATGAAAGAGATACAAATATTCATTTACACTGTAAGCTACATACAATTCCAGCAAGGATCGTAAAATCAAAAATACTGTATAACGACTTAACAAAATTAAAAAGAGCAATCAAAAGAGATGGATATGAATTAACTATCCATTAGAACATTTTCATACATGTCATAACTTACCAATTACGGAACGTCAATTTTCAAAATCGAAAATTCTAATTAAAATCAAAATACCTATCTAAGAAAAATCGGCAAAATGGAAACTATATTAATACATTCCAACTCATTATAAGTTTGACGAGTCTAATTGCATTATATACTCAGAAAAAAACATATAAAGCGATAAATTCCATGAATGGTGAACACAGGATACTATCAGAAATCGGCCAACAACACTGTGACCCACCAAACACGGACCTATGTTATATTCCAAAATTTTCATCTGATATTACTCTTTCCCCAAAATGCGTAGAAGTAATTTTTAAGAACAAAAAATTAGATATAATTAATCAATACTGCTATTTCCAATGCATTAAATAATATGATGACGACTCTATAATAATAAAACAAAAAGACCCCGAAAAATACTTAAATGATATAATGCTAAAGAAAATACCACAACCACTTATTGATGATTTCTCAGGTGACATAATTTATATTACATGGTTAATCATGCTTACCATAATAATAGAGTTCATAGGATATAAAATATACTCTGCTATTATCAAAATAGACATGTTAACCGTGCCCCCTCTTATTCCACAAAGATAATTATACGAAGTTCAACAAACAAATAATTAATACACTCCTTGCACTTAAACAAAACAAAATTGGTGAAATAAAAATCACAATGTAAGACCTACTACAAAATATGTTCAAACATCATAATATAACAATAAAATATAAACAATACAATCTCTAATACTTACTCAAAAAAAAAATAATCCATTTCACACGACTAAAATCAATATAAATTAATCCAAGAAGTTACTGATGTGGTTCCACTTATAAAATCAATTTCACAAAAATGTAAACAGTGAAATGTTAAAAAAAATGTAGGTATTATAATAATAAAATAACTAATATTATTTTATTTAAAAAAAAAAATGTAAAACCAATTTAACACGAAATCTGTACCAAAACAAAGGCATACACGACGGTCAACCAACACTTCACCAACACTTCTAAATATTAACATTCGCAGCCATAAGATGATTCAATCTACACAGTACAACGAAGGAGATGAATGAAATAACTCAGCAATCACCTTAACATTCTTGTTCTTTTTTTCTCATTGTCAAGCGATCTCTTCTAATTTTCCTCATCATCCTGCATCTTTTCATAAAAAAAAAAAAATATAATATGTATAATAATATACACCTGCTTAATAATTTTGAAAACTGCTCGATAAACAAAACCAAATAATCATTATATGAACACCGCAAACAAGAAGATGAAAAAGAGAGATTCAACAATTAAGCATTAAAATTATAAATATTAAATATAACAAATCTCTGATGACAATCAGCATATTATATAAATGGACAAATAAAAAAATGGAATTCTGGTCACAACAGTTATAGGAGGTTTTGAAATATTATAAATTTTACCCTATACCAAAAGTTTTCCTCTCAAAAAATGTACATGTCATTCCTATTTACCTTTCCACAGTCCAAACACTAAAAATACGTAATACAACTAGTATTTTTTTTTAATTTAGTATTATAAGTGTATACATTACATAGCATAGTTTTAAATTTAAAATATGAGGACATATTTTTTTTTTTTTAATAACATAAGGGAGTGTGTATGTGGCATGTGCCAACTAATAATAATAGGAAAATATTACTTCTTTTAGTTAAATGTTTAAATTGCGTAATATTAGGCCAATGAAGCAAATGAGCTGAGGCAGCACTTTGTGAAATAATATTTAAGGACCACAGTAGAGTGACAGTGCAGGTTTCGAGTGAGAGATGGCATATGTAAGCGATAAATGGAGATCTGTATTTTTGTGTGTTTGTTTTATATTTCATAAAGTAATTCAAAATAGTGTTAATTGTTCATCGATCATTTTGTGTACCATAGAGAAATAGGTATGCTATATCATAATAAATTCTTATTCCATTAGGTTAGTCCATTATTAAACCATTTAAACGCCATGTTTTAAAATCAAGAGTAAATCATCCTGTGAAAAGAATATTTTAATATTTTAATTTCAAACCATGTGTATATGCATTTTAAATTACACAATAACCTAACATCCATCAAATACTTATAATTTGCTTTAAAATAAGACAAAAACGATTGACTATTTGTTTAGTCTAATCATATTTTGTGATGATAAATTAACTTACTTATAAAACAGAAAAACAAATGTAGGTATAACATTCTTGATAATAAAAGGAATATATTTAAAACTTGACTCCTTGCAAGCCTTAAAAAAATATTTTCATATTTTCATTTTATTTTATGAATTAAAAAAACGTAAATATTTATTAATTGAAGATTTTGATTTCCACTGTGTGGAAGATATGTCCCTGCTCGACGTAGCAAAATATATATAATAAGTGAAACACCTTTTAAAAATCGGATTGAATATATTGTTTTAATAATCACAATAATTATAATAGAATTTACACATTTTAGTGAATTGTTCAAAATAATTAAGCAAATTAAAAAACCTCATTGATTAGGTATATCACATTTATTATGAAAATAATAATAATCATAAGAATAATTAATTGTTTACAAAAAAAGTATACTTTAAATATTTCATCTATAATATTCTGTAAAAAAAACATTTATTTGTTTAATGTAGTTAAATTCTTGATATTGTTCAAGTTGATTATAATTATAATTATATTTTGCATTTTTAAAAATGTTATTAATATGGCCAGAATAGATAAAAAGACAATGTTTAGTATTAAGGTTTCAAAAACTAATATGATATACATAAAATGTTGATTTATAAATAAAATTTTAACTTATTTATAAAATGTAAGTAGTTAATAATCGTTAAAATAAAAGCAACCACCAGTTTGTTCTAGGTAGACTTCAATTGTATCCCCTTCTTTCATCCTAGTTGAATACGGGGTGTCGGTTTCATTGAACCTTTCTCCATCATAGCGGAATCTTGTAGTGGTCTTATCCATACCCTAAAACATTACAATTTTAAATGAATTATAAATGTTAAACTAGGCACATAGATTTAGTTTATACTAGTTTTATAGACGAATAGAATCTATATTAGTATTTAAAATCAAAATTATATTAATTTTTTTCAAACAATGAATCATTAATTAACTAAAAATCCAGGTTTGTCTGCATCTCACTAATGTAAATTGAGCAATTCAAGTAAAAATTATTTAGTTTTAATATTAGTTAATTCACATATTCAACTTAACTTTGATGTATTAATTTTAAAGTAAGTTACAAGTGTGTATTATATGCAGAGCCCAACTTAGGAATTTTGGGACCCGGGTCAAATTTTCTAATGGGGCCCCAAAATTAATTATTATCTAAATGCCACTTTAATAATTAAATATTAACAGGGGCCCGGGGCCCCAAATAATATCGAGGCCCGGGCCTGCAGCCCCCCTAGCCCCCCCCCCCCCTAAGTTGGGCTCTGATTATATTATAATAATTTAAAATGATCATAATTTCCAACTACTTGAAAAAAATATATGTATATAAAGGAATTTGATTCATATAGATAATATTGTTATCTTCAACAATATATCAAATCAATCAACAAAAATATTAAAACTATACTGAATTCAGCCCAAGATTAAAACAATTTTTCTCACATTGTATAGTTTGATAACCCAAGTTAAAGCTATGTGTTCTATCATTGGTTGACAGTTCAATGTAGTCATTGATTATTGGTGTTTGGTGCAGTCACTTGTATTTGGAAAATCATAATTGCAGTAAGAACTACCAAGTGATGAAGATGTACAGATTCAAGTAAAATAAAACTAAATATAAATTTGCCTCACATCGTTAGTTACAATGTTATACAATTGTAAACAATAAATACAAGCGTGGAGTCATCACTTTTCTTAAAAACAAATACAGACAACTGAATTAAACCAAAATGGGATTATTCTGGATATAATCAGTTACTTTATAGTTTAAACATTTTAAGGTATACTACAATGTTTGAGGCCTTATGTGTACAATAATATAAATTCTAAAAAGATACCTTTGACTGTACAATATCGTTTTATTTATTTTATAACAAAACTACAAAAATAATAGATTTGGAAAAGAATAATTTTTTTGTATTAGTGATATCAAACAATTAAAAATTATGTTGCACAGTCTCTGTTCTTTTTAAAGTGTGAAAATTTGGATGTTCGAATACAACCTAAGTGATTCTTTTTGGTGTAAAACAGTTTTAGAGATGTTTTACATATAAGATTGAGACAACATATGTGGGTAAAATGTTCTCTTAACTTAGTACTTAAAAATTAAAGCTGATACAAATTAGCATAACATTTAGTAACTAATTATACTATTTTTTTTTTTTTTTTTTACTGCAATTATGAGTAATCTATACTGTATTATAAAATATAGACAAAACCAGAAAAACAAGGCCTAAGCAGTACATTGCTTTATCTTGGTCATGATGAATATAGTTAGATTTCTATTTCTAGACTATATAATAATTAAAATTCAATATTTTTTACTAAATAAAACATAATACAAAAAAAAAAAAAGGCATCAAGTTGAATTTATTTGTTTACAGCAAATCATTTAAATGTAACAAATGATATTTGCGTAAAATGGATAAAATATGACTAATAATGGAATGTAACTAAAAATATAAGAGTAAAATGTAAAAAACCATATTTATTTACCTCCGCGTAAGACAATGACACAAAAATATGACCTGCTAAATATCTAAATCCTATGAGTCATATATAAAGATTATGAATATACATAATAGATATTGAGTGAACATATTTGGTGATTTATCGAAAACCTTATTATATAATTAATTATTTAAATAACATCGAGTAACATTTTTATACATTTTGTATATACAACAATATATGGCAGAGGCCCTAGTAATGAAAATGAAAGTAATATTTGCATTTTTATCATTAATCTTATTAATGTGACTGTGAAATACCTGCTAATAATGATTTGCAGTTCTAATCAAAAATGCTATGGAAATAACAAAAATTTAATAGGTAGGTAAAAATTCAACAACTTATGTTTGTTACTGTATATTTTTATACACGAATGAAATTGTTTAATATGATTAAAATGGCCAATAAAATTAAAACTAGTAACTACAGTTAGGCTTGGTCGTTATTCGTAGTAGTCGGCCGTATTCAGCACCGTCTACGATATTACCACAGCCATGAATAAAGAAAATTGAAGTAACAATGTGTTACGCATATTATAAAGTAAAAAAATACCCCTTTCTTTGTTTAGCATGGAGCTTATAGTGCACGTGAAAATGAAACAAAAGAAAAATTCAAAATATACAGCAACACGACCAAAAAATACATCTTCAAAATGGTGTGATAATACACAACACTGTAAATACCGTTGACTCTGCCACCGCCGAATCGTACGGTGTTGGCACTCTCAGTCATGCACGAGTTTAGATCAGTTTCTGTACTCCACCCAATGCACTCATAATATGATACAGACTATATAATGGAAACAATTACAATAAACAACTTTTTAATAATTTATACTTACAGTTCTCCCACAGTATGCGTTCATTAATTTCTTAAACGGAGTATGGATTCTCATCTTGAAGTTAATGACATTGTTGTCTGGACTAAGAACTTTAAGATTAATGTGTTCGGGGGCATCCTAAAATACAAGGTATCTTTAGAATTGATATGTGTTTTAAAACTAACAAAATTAATTAATGAACAAATAATTTAATTCAACATAATTTAATAAAATAATAATATAATAATAAGTTATTGTTTTCAATCGCACAATCCATAATTGGTTTTGAATAATTACACGATTATTAATTAACTTATAAAATCTGATGGAAGTCAGAAGACAGACGACTTAACGTGCTAAATATTATCAATGTTAACGATAATAGTCAACAGTAATTGAGGTAAATAATTATAATATGCATGATACATTTAATGGTACCATTTCTCGGGCTATCGACGACTTTCATTAAGACGAGACGCCATGATTGACGAGTACACACTACGCAGCATTGTATGTTAATACTTACTCCTTTGTTTCCTGCCATTTTTTCTGTGTGTTATAATACGGTACTTGTTAATCAGAAGAACAATGTGATGTCTGTGACGAGGAAAACGCGGCGACAGTGAAATGTAATTTCGCGATGAAAATGCCGTCAACAATATTCGAAACGAATAAGGTTAGGTTGGTTCGGCAAACCGGAAAGAATAATGTACAGCGTCACTCACACGCCTGAGACAAACGCTACCGCCACAGGCAAACAACAGTCAACAACACGGACTAAGATAATATAGTTTTATATTATAATGTACTAGCGATGAGTGAAAAATAACGTGGTGGGTAAAAAAATGTCGCTGTTAGTGACTGCGGCAATAAAAAAAAAAATGGCGACCGCCGACCAGCCTCTTGGAACCATGAACTATGACGATATGGACTGGTCACGACCTGGTAGGCGGGTGGTAGAGGTGAAGTCAGTAATATTGTTATGGTACCGGAATCATGCGATAGTGTCGGTGCCCAGCGGTATTCTTCGAAAACGCTAGAACTGTTAAGATATTATAAATTATGATATCAATAATATAATTCTATGATAATAGAGTGAGTGAATAAGACGTAAAGTTGGTCGGTTTTATTCACAAATTAAAATATTTTAATTCGTGGTTTTATTATATTTAGTATTTATTATATAATATTATAATTTATAGTTATTATTCATTTATATTTTTAAAAAGTCAAGGTTTCTACTAAGTAGGTACCTACAGAAATATAAAATTACTGCATATTAAAAATAAAAAATAAATACAATTTTTAATTTTAATTTAAAAACATTAATTGTTAATTTTATTACTGTTGCGTAGATTATTATATTTTATATACCTATATCCGACATCTAAGATTTGACCAATTTTGAATGTTTTTTTAACTGTTTATTTTGTTTTTTTTCGTTATGATTTTGTAGTACTGCATGTTGGCGCATCCTCATTGTTAGGTAATATGTGATAATATGAGTTAGTATTTCATTTTTATGTGAGAACAGGGAAAACATAAAAGAGTAAAACTGTTTTGCATAATATCTTCAACGCAGCAATCAAATACATTTTCATTATTAGAAAACTTTTTAAATGAATTTTCTATCGACAAAATTTAATTAAAAAATCCTTGATTTGGATGTGTTAATCTTTCCCTGGACTTCATATTTGTAAAAGTTGCTTCTTGTGTGGTTGAAGAATAAAGAATAAGAATAAATTTCTTATTTTAGCTTCCCTTTCAGATGAATCTGTATCAACAATTTGTTTAATTTCAGATGATGTAATTTTAGGTGATGATGTTTCTAAAATAGTACAGTTTCCAGATTTTGGTGGCTTCAAAATGGAATATGACGATAATATCTTATAGATATGTATAAATGTTAGAGAACTAGGATGATCGTTTGGACCTGATGCCTGACAAACCATTCCAAAAAATTGCTGAAATAAAAAAAAGTAAGAAAATGTTTATTCAGGAATATTTTGTATCAATCTTGAATTTAGACTTTGTTCATGGTATCAATATATTACTTCTAATCTATCTTGGATCATTTTATTCGATAACACATATGGAAATCCAGACTGTAGTAAATATTTCGCTAGTTCAATGGTTGATTTCATTGTCACTAGTAGGCCATCAGCAGTTTGTTTTGTTAAAAACTCGGATTCCATAATCTTTTGATCCAATAAATTCTGTTCCCATGAATTAATAAATGTTATTCCATCTTCTAAAACCTTATATTATAATAACATTTTTTGAAAAAATATTCTATTGTGAAATATTAATAAATAAAAATTTAATACTTTAAAATCCTTAGAATTTTGTTTTATACTCTCGGCTGGGAATTTTCTATTTAATGCATCAAAAATATTATTAAATAAATTTAAAAATTTTCAGTCTCTAAGCTTTTTTCGAATTCTGGTACTATTTGATATTCTCTATAATATTTCAAGCCTACTGCAACTGAATTACTAAAGATCTGTGAAAATAATGTAACATAAAATATAATTATAGGTATAGGTAGTAAAAAAAATAAATATTTTCTTTAATAATCTAACCTGAGCCGCTAGTTTGACATTCATCTTTGAAAAACTGTCCAAGTACAAATGTCGTTTGGTTAATTTTGGACAAATTCTTTTTGAAATTTGTTTTAGGTCATAATTGTGTAATGATTCATAATGAGACCAACTAATAGATTTATTTTCAGGAGAAACCTTAAATTAAATTGTATAACGATAACCAATTAACTACTGAATATTATAGTGAGTTATTGTTATAAACTTACTCTTAATGTATTTTTATTGTATAATCTATTTCGTACTGTTTTTAGCAAATGTGGAGCATCTGAAAAAAAAATAGATTCTACGTTACCTATCCATTGGGTGTTTAATACTATTTTTAAGATTTTCTTTTGTTCCATTTATTCCAAATTCTTTCCATAATTTTCTATTGGAAGAACCAGCATCAGAAACAATACCATCAATCATAACACCAGCATTTTCAAGCAATGATACTGCCTTTATAACTAATTGTGTGAGTACAATACCTGAAAAACATAATAATATACATATTATTAATTTAATATAATTATGTTTTAGTTACCATCACCGGTCCTTTTGAACAAAATACTGCAATAGGCTGAGTAATGTTTGACCCAAGACTTTGAAACATCATTACGAGTCTGTGATCTGCCTTTTCACCTGTGTTCAAAGAAGGTTCATCATTACCAAAATGTTCTAATCCAGAATATGTTAGGGTCTTTGAGTTGACACTAATACTCTGATGTAAGAAAATTTCATCAAATAAGAGCATTCCGTGTTTTTCATTTTCATTTAATAAAGATAATTTTTTTTTAAATATCTTGAAAAAATTGTCATCAAAACCATAATTTGTTTTCGTCATTGATAAATATCTTCGAATAGTTCGAGATGATGGTAATGGCAATATACCCTGGTTTCTTAAGAAATTGTAAGTTGAAGATGATCTATATAAATAAATTAATGATAATCATTATCACCTATCGTAATATAATGTTAATTATACCTATAATTTATAATATTAATATAATGAAAATCTTACCTAATATGAAACAGAATACATAAAAGTAGCCAATTTTCTGAGTATCTTTTGTTTACTGGTTTAACTTTGCTGGTATTAATAATTTCTTTAATCAATATTTGTTGAGGTTCACTTAATTTATTAATGTCACATATCTTTTTTAACGAATCATCACATAAATGATTCATTTTGTTTTGTAAAGTAGATAATGTACAATTCATTTAATCAATTTTGTTGTTTAATCTAATAACAAAATTTTTATTATGTTGTAAAGATATTTTTTGTTATTCTATATTTTATTTCTAACCTGTAGTTACATTTTTGTGTTTTGTGCTTATTTCTTTGTAATGTTTGTAGAGTCTTAAGTCTATTTGGTGTGAGTGTTGGCCCAATATTTTTTTACCGTTTGCCATTTTACTCCTTTGCTTATACACCCTAAATATTTGTACAATTTTTTAACACTACAAACATCTCTTTGATATAGCATTTTGCAGTATTAATGTACACTTTTTGTGTCTCCAAATATTATTCACCACTTTAATTGTATGTTTAGCTGACATGCCTTATAAAAATATAAAAATATCATTAATACCTTTATTAAATATAAGTATATCTGGGAGGCCGTATTAATCCGGAAAATAAATGGGCGGAAAGTATAAATCCGGAACGTATACCTCCGGTATTAAAAAAAATACTAAACCGTATTTTCCCGGACTGTATAATTCCGGAACGTATATCGCCGGAATCCAAAAGTTAAAAACCGTATTTGGCCGGAACGTATTTATCCGGACCGTAAATTTACGGAAAGTATTGTAAATTGCCTATTTGAAACCCCTGAAAAAAAAATTAATAATAAAATAAATAATTATAGACAATTTTAAAACTTTTTCAGAATCAAAATTTTACATTCCAAACTTCTACAGTTTTATCCTGTTTTTGGGTTGATATTTATATTGGTGTCGAATCCCCCTTAATATCTTTCAACTACTACTAGTTATATGTATAACAACTCATGAGCACCTTATATTTAATTTTCAAGTTATTTGACAGAATAAAAATAAATAAAAAAAATTTTAAAAATTGATATATGAATAAATATAAATATTATGCTTATAAAATTTAAAAAAACAATCTGGAAAGACTCATTGGCCATCCTACAACGTGGACATGTAGTTGGTGTTGGCAGATTTTGAATGCATGTGTTACATATCCAAGCATGACCACAAGGTAAAATAATGAATTGTTGACTATTTGATGCAGTGTTAAACATACAGAACATACAAAAAGACTATATATATAAATAAATAAATTGTGGAATAATTTTATAGCTTAGAACTTAAGATACTGTTTAAAGTAGGAAATTGCATGTAGTTGGTATTCAGGTGGGTCAAAAGTAAAAAAATGTTATTGATTTTCAAAATACCTAACATAATAATAAGATAAATACTAAATTAAAGAAAAATAAAAACAATAATATTAGTAATTACAATATAAAAAAAAATGTTATACATTTTTTACATTAAAATTAAAATCGAACTATACCAAAAATAATTAATATATTAATCTATTTAAAATGCATAAAAAATATAATATTATAGTACACGAATTTATTAATTTAACCATAATCTTTGTAGTATGGACTTTGTAATATTTAAATTAATACTAATTAATATTTAAATTATTTAATAAAATGTTTTTCATTTATGTTTAACTAAGTGTTATTTATTTTTTATTTCGAGTTTTTAGAGCTGTTAATTTTACAAATTAGTCAGAAACAATTGCAAATAAGACAATTATTATGCATTGTACTTTAATATTAATTACATTGATAATAATATTAACCAACCTGATTATGATGGAACCAACAACCTGCAGTCCGTGTTCCTGGAAAATATGATTGCAGTACATCTCTTAATGCTGTTTCATAGTCAGTAATTATAATAGTGGGTGATACATTTGTTAGGATATTATTTTTTATATAATGGAAAACTGTATCGTATGCATTTCTGGTTTTTGATTCCATTAATACAAATATTAATGGTATTGATTGCAAATAAATTTTTACAATAAAAAGTTTAAAAAATTGAGTATATTTTATTTTAAGGAAAAAAAACTTACATAATTTTGTATCGTTACATGAATAGTCAACATTTGATATCCCATTCTAGCCGGAATGACTTTAAATGTTCCATCAACATGGAGTTCTTCTATGTCCATATTACTTATATTTTGGGTTAATACTGGACATGCAAATATATTACTTTTCCCATCTATATCTTGCACACAGCTCCTAAATATGGTAATATCACAGCAGTTATACCTTGGTAACTGTCCATTTTCAAAAATGATTGCCAGTTGTTGTAAATTTTCGGGTAAAGGAGGCATAGATGATCTACGAGCCAACCGCATTAACGATTCGGCAGTAGACCACGGATATAAGTTTTCTGACAATGGATGTCTAAAATACATATAACTATTATTAATAAATTGTAGTTTTACTTTTAAAAAAACAAAATATATATAATTTACCTTCGATATTCTTCATCATAAATTAATTTTAATTGTGTACTTTCTGAGCCGCTCTTCTTTTTAAAATATTTTTAAGATTATTTACTAATTGTATGTCATTGTTTTCACGCTCATGATTGGTATGTAGTTTCATAACAACCAATGAGCCATCTGTCATCTTTTTCATTGAACCCAGGTAAAAATGTAGGGTACGTTTACTACATTTGTAATAACTATTAAATCAATAACAAATTCATTAGTTTCCAACCCCTTTTCCTTATATTCATTTCAAAATTTTCATTGGATTTTTTTAATTCAATTAATTGTAATATACCTATTACTTATTGGGATTAATATAATGATTCAATTTTTCAATGTTAATTGAATTCTTAAATGTTACCTTTTAAATACCTACCTATCTACTGAATATCTAAATTAATTTATTAAATACTAAAATACCTATATTATGATAAATAAATTGTAATATCATCGTATTGTTTTTTAAAACAATAATATTTTTTTTATATGTTAATTTTATGTTGATTAACGTAGATGTTGAAAGGTTTAACACTACTAATTTTTCATATTTTATTTGTTTCATTTGTTTTCATGTTAGCAGTTGTTTAATGTAGTATACATTTATGATGCATATTTGATCATATTTTGCAATTATTCGTGCATACTGCATATAATAACTACTAATAATATAATTTTAGAATACTTACGTAATTCCATTTTTTTCCCCATTATTGTCGTATCTGTATCCGTCGTGTTCCATAATTGACTAAAGTACGTAATTAAAATTATATACAATACATTAAAAAATATATAATATATTGTTTAATCTTTAATAGGTAAGTGTTAATATGTAATAATATTCGAGCACAAAACTTCAGAAAACACATGCATTTGCATTGAAATCACGAAAGAGAATGACAAACAATTACACTCAAATCATTTTATTTATATTATTTATAATTTTATAATTAAATTAAATATTTAATTAAATTCTGTAATTCGTATATTATACTTATTGAATGCGCGTCTAAAATAAAAATAGAAACATTATTTCAAAAATGCATTTACAGGTATTCTATTGTAAAATCCAGATATCTATAATGGATTTTATTCAATGCTTTGTTTCTAAATAAAACAAAATAGAAGGGAAAAATAAATGTTTCTCGTATAATTATTATACACAAGTTAAGATATTATTATAAAATTTAAAATTTAATTACAAAAATAATAATCATACAAAATATAGTCCTAAATAATATACCTATATAATATTATATTAGTATAAAATACCGATCCCTATTTTGCCATTTTTAAAAATCTTAACATGAGTATACTGCAGATACCTACCTATATAGGAATATCATCCATGTTACCATACATTACTTACGTAAATTTTTGAATAATTTATGGTACAAGATAACCGGTAATAATTGAAGATTATGAAACTTTAATAGCTGTAGAACGATGATTGAATTAGTATTAGGTAGTTCAATCTATAGGTTTTTTTCAATCCATAGATTGGTTTACAATTGTTTTTCTTCATTCTTCACGATTAATCGCCAATTTTTATATTTTGGACAATACAGTATAATATCTTTAAACTTTTTAATCTTTCTTGAATTATTCAATAAATGTATGTTGAGGTCGCTCAGGTTCTTCTGGATGTTTTAGTGTGTGTCCCACTATCCTACAAATTTTTCTTTTTCATAGTTAACTCTGTGAGTAAATGTTTCTTATTGACTATTTTCAGTTGTACATCTTTGTTCTTTGTTTGTTTTACGTTCCATCCAGTTTATTCTTTACATATGTTTCCATATCAAATGCCTCTAAAGATTTTATTTCAGACTCATTTATAACTCATGTTTCATATCCGTATAGTGCTATACTATAGTGGTATACTTAAAATACATATTTTATTGAGTCTTTTCTTTATTTTTAAAGTTCACTTTTTAGACATAAATATAGTTTAGATTTTTCACTAAACGCTGCATTTGCAATCGTATGCATCTTTTGATTTATCTTGAGTCATTTCCATCTTATGTAATCATACCACATTACTACCTAAGTATGATGATTACTTAGTCAAGTTGATAATATTATTTAGATTTACATCAGCTGACAGCTACTATATTTTGGCATAGGCGCCCGCAGAATTTTTTTTAAGATATTAGATGTTTTCTAATGTTACGATTTGAGGAGAAATATTATAATTTTACTATTTAAAAAAAACAACCTTTTTTATTATATACTCGTTCATATATTTTATCATGTTACAACTTATAAGTATAGCTAGTATAGGTACATAGTATGTAAAGTTAACTTTATGAATTCTCAAAAGGAATAAATTATAATCGTCATGCATTTCTTCCAAAACTATCAACAATTTCATCATAAAAATTGTTATTTCTAATTAAGTCACTCACTGACCACTGTAGATTTATTTTCCCAATATCATAAAAATCAATGTTTGCAAAATCCTAAACAAAATGAATTATTCAGTTTAAACCAGGGATGGAAAATGTTTATAAAAAAAAAAAAAATTGAAAACGAAAATAATGTTATAAACTTATAACAAAATCAAAAAACGAAAAAAAATAAATTCTACATATGATGAACATTAAGTTATAATTGATCACAACAAAACCCCTTTGTAACTACGTGTAAAAATGGCAAAGTAAAAAAAAAAAATATTAAATTTTTAAGCACGATAAAGATATGATATATTACGAATAAATGTTAAGTATATTGAATCTAAGTAAACTTATTTTGTTTCAAGAATTTATTTACTTGGCGAGGAATTATTTAGAGTAGTATATAAATATTAATTAATAATAATATTTTTTAAATAATAATAATTTATATTTTAATAGTTTTTCACCATTTCATTATTTTGTTCATCACACTTTGTTTCTCATATCACATCTTTATCGTGCTTAAAGATCTAATATTTTTTTTTTACTCAGCCATTATTATACGTAGTTTACGAAGGGTATTTGTTGTGATATCACTAATTTTTATCATGAATGCAAATAATAATAATATATCTATAAGTGTTTTAGCTTTGTTTTTCTAGAATTATTATACACACATACATGGCACCACGAAGTAATCAAAAAATTATTATTACCTATAATATATATTATTATTATAGCATAATATTATATTATTCTTATTGTTTTAATTATTATCTATGACAACTACGAGGATAGAAACGGTGCCTTAATTCTGAATTTAGTATAAATTTCCATTAAAAAATTCACAATTTTTCACTTATTACTTAATTTCTAAACGTACGATTTTGATGATTTTTACAAAAGCACGTTATACACAATATTTCTGGTGCTTTGGGTTTAATAAGAGTTAGTTGATGTATTAGAAAATTAGTTATATGTTGTACGAGTATAACAAATTTGTCATTTACACAATTTAATAGGCAATTCCTACGTCGGTATACTAAACACACATCGTCGTGCTCTTATTTTTTTTTACTTAGCTCGCGCCACGACCGTGGTATTGGATAATAGAAAAAGCCATTCTTGGTTATAAGTTACAAGTTAATATTATATTAAAATATTAAATTATTATTATTTATTCAATAAAAACTAAAAACGGTTTGTTTTATTTTATTTTTATTTTTTATCGGTGTTTATCTTTATTTTGTATTTAATATTTACTACTTATTTAGTATTTTTGTGTCAATGCGTAAGAGCAACTTTTTAATTTTGATGTTTAAATGTATTTATTACCTTATTAAGTATTTGTTATATAGTAAATAGTAATTTATCTTAAAACATTCAATTTAATACATTTTTTGGAATAGCCAGGGGGAAATGCCACAGCTTACCCCTCTCCGGGCGCCTATGTATTTTGGGATTTCGCGCACAAATCATTATCTTTGTTTTGTTTTCATTGATTTTCATTTTGAATATTCTAAGACAAGTGTCTCTTCTATTTTGTTTATAGCTCCCTGTATATCTCCTTCACATTCAGTTATTATTACTATGTCGTATAAAAGGAGTGCTGATTTCAATATGTAGTATCTTATCTTTTAGCAAATTGAATCAAGGTGGTACTTTAGGGACGTCATTTTTTTATTTTCTCAATAGTTATTTAATGACACGGAAAAACCACGGACAAATTACAAAAAGCCGCTAAAATTAGGATTTTAATTTCTAACGCTTTGTTTATCACCATAAAAACGAATAAAAAAAATATATATTTCAATACAAAATATCCAGACTAACAAACCATCTCCGCTCAGAATCGTTTTTCTTATACATTGATAAAATTATATCATTGAATTCAAGTTGTGTGTGTTCTTTATTAATATTTACCTATTTGATTAGCATTACTTATAAAAGTGTGTAAACCATATACAATTTTACAATACTAGTTATATTATTATGTAGTATTTTTGAAAATATAAGTTGCTTTCGTTCGATCAAAATTAAACTGATTTTAAAATTGTGTTTTATCCATATTATAAATCTACATAACAGATTTTAAACGTTTTAAAAATATAAGTTTTTTTAGACATTGGCAAAAGGAGGCTATTATTCATACGATACACATACAAAAAAAACTGTACTAGAATATCTATACATCGAATTTGAGTAACTGACTTTCCAATCATTAAATATACCGTAGATGAATAATAATTGTATAACTATTTTTATTTTGTTTATATTTAAACATAAAAAAGTACCAATACATTTTTTACCAAAACCATTGTCAAACCATTTATTTATTTATTTTATTTATTTATTTATCTCATAATTATAACACCATGTTCATAAGTTTGGACTTTGGATTCTAGTATTGTTATAGTTATGAATTAATTTTATTAACCGCACTTACACGAAAAGTAAAACTACCTATGTAAAAAACATTTTTTAATCCTTTTTTTTGTGTAAAGGGGCCTATTGAAAATTATTGTCCTGGGGGTCAAATCATTAGCCAGACCGACACTGGTACAGACGATTATAAATTATAATATTTTATTTTAATTATTTGGTGACAATTTTAAGTACCTATCTATGTTCAGTTGGTTTTCTTGTTGGGTTAATGCACATATTATATCATATAAAAATGTTGTTAAAATTAAAAGTTTCTACGGTAGAACGGTTATTTATTTTTGAGTACGACAGAAAAATAATTTTTTCGATAACTGGTTTTGTGTAGAAACTACCTTTTTTTCTTAATTTTTTTCGTTTTCATGGCGCTTTGAAACTACTAGGATTTTTTTACTTTTGAGTTTTGAGCCAACAAAGTAATGACTAGATTCACTTTCCTATTAGAAAAAATGCTGAAGTATACGATCACACATTTTTTGCTGTTAAAATATAAAAGCACAAATCGTTGTAAAATCAATACATTGGGCCGCGGTGTGTGTAACGGTAAATGGACATTTCCCTCCCCCCGACTGTTTTTGGTTTAGTAGGACATCCTCCCCTATATTTTTGATGCGGACATTTTCCTCCATTTTTTTTTTTTTAATTTATTATTGACTAATAATATTGAATTTAACAATATAATATTATTTATTATTTAATATGAAATTTTTTTTTTAAATAAAATATAAAATATATAAAATAGTTTTTATTTTCATAAATATAATAGATTATAAATGTATATGTTTGATTAACTGAACTACTTACTTGAAACAATAAAAAATTAAAAAATAATAAGTAATTTATTAATTAGGTAATAATTTATTATATTTATGAAAATATTTGAAAATATTAGACATTAGGCATAAATATATTTATATTAAATAATAATATTATATTTTTAAATAGTAAACTTTAAAAAAAGGGGGGAATGCCTTACTACACCGAAACAGTACCGGGAGGGGGGATGTCCGCGATTCGTGTGTGACATGGTGTGAGTTTAATTATTATGTACGTCGAAAGCAATTGGAGTATACGACAATACTTAATTACGTAATCACAAATATGTTTACAACACAAGTTTTAAACAACTTGTTTTAAACATGTTTAAAACATAAATTCAAAACATTTCGTTAATTGTTTAAAACGAATAAAACGTAATATGTTTAAAACAGTGTAACTCCAAGTGAATATTGAGTTTTCTTTGTTTTGAACCGTTTTAAATATACTGTTTGGACTGCTTGAAATTCAAACAATTTTTTTTGTTTAAAAACCATTTGAACAGAAAACAACAGTTCAAAACAAACAATTTTTTTAAAATAAAAATACACCAACTGATTATTAATTGTAATCTGGTGTTATCTAGGGGTTTAATATAGGCAATTTACAACACTTTCCGGACAAATATGTTCCGGGTAAATACGGTCCGGAAGAATACAGTTTATACTTTTTGGATTCCGTCGAAATACGGTCCGGATAAATACTTTCCGGATTATTATAGCCCCCCCCCCTTATCTTTTATATAGGATGTTATTTGACTCTCTTCAAAATTTATAATTACTTGCTTTTCTACTGTTGCTTTAATTATATCTGTTTTTTCATTTTTTATACAGAAATAACTCAGAGCTACCTCATCATAATGAAAGTACCAGCCATTTGGTAATTTTATACTATTTGGAATTTGTTTCAAATCGGATATCAAATGATCAGAGGTTTCAAAACACTGAATCTGTTTCAAAAAAATATTGGATACCTGTATCATTTTTATATAATTATTTTTTAACCTGCTGTGAATTATTGTTATGTAGTTTAAGCTCTGTTTCAGTACTCTCAATGGACCACAACAATTGTCGCTTACATTTAAGAGTTTAAGACTACCATTATCAAGATTGTCTTTTATCGATCTTTTGTTCGAAACCTAAATGTTTTATTTCCACATGTAACTTTATTTATAACTTTCATTTAATAATAAATTACCTGTTTACATAATAAACTTGATGTATTATTTATTGTTTTGTAATTAAAAACCGAGGGAAAATAATCTTTTTTTAGACCAAGCTTGAGTCTTAATGTAAAAGGAGTCAACTATAATATTGTAATGTGGTGTAATGTGGTGTAATGTGTAAAATGGTATAATGTAATGTGGTATGGTCCATTTTCTAAATCTCCTAAACCCAAGTTCAAAATCTGGGATGTACATACATTTCCATCGTCAATTTTAAGGTAGGCTATAATAAAATATTCTGATTTACACAAACTACTTGATGTTGTTGGACTATGATTATCAACAATTTCAGTATCTGAATGGTCAGACTTACTTTGATTATTGTTATTTGTATTAAAAATTTAAAAATATTAAACAATATGAATATCGAATAACAAATTCAATGACTGCGTTAAAAACTTAAAAAAACACTTATGATTTCAAATAATAAAAAAAACAGTATCACAATTTATAACGATTAAAATTTAAATCACGTTGATGAAGAGTCAGTTAATCAGTTTTCACTTAATCACTTATTACAAACCACGATGTAAAGATGTACGTTTCAGACGCTGTCGACCGTCTATAATTAAAAGCACGATTAAAGATATATCTTTACAGTCGTTGCCAGATAAATTAAGACGGCGGTGGCGCTTTTCTGTAAGTGTAGCCCAAACTAGTCGCTGGCAGTGTGGTCACACAGTTGGCTACGACGCGTGCAGTCACCAGTTCGAACCCGGCTCAGAGCAAAAAATTTTTATTATATTATTATTATATTATTTATATTATTTTACGATTTCTGCTTTTTCTTCTTAAATAAAAGATTATTATCAGAATATTTGATTTTAAATTAATATCGTAAAATAGTTTTTGCAACAATTGTTGGTTTATTGATGTATTTTCAGTAATAATATTAAAATACGGAGAACCACTGGTTTTCCGTTATCGCGCCGCCGCCGCCGTCTCAATTTATCTGGCAACGACTGTAATCGTGATTGAAAGTTATCATCTAGTAATCATAATACAATGATATCTATACTAACTATTCTATATAGAAATCTGTATCTTAACATGATGATATTATAAAACCAATTATCAGTTACGTAACATTATTTTTATATTTATCATCATTGGGCAAAATGTGTGACTGCCGACTACAAATAGTCATTAGCTACATAATAAATCTTAAAAATAAAACTACATTGTTAAACATAGATATTTGAAATTACAAAAATGTTTAACTTAGGGAGGTGCTCAAAGTAAAGTTCGCACTCCCGTAGTTACGCCACTGATCTGAACAAAAATGACTACACTGCTTTAGTAAAAAGAATAATAGTCAAACGCATTAATGTTATTTATTTTTTAACGCATGACGTACACATAAGCAGGCACGGCACTAGAATTTTTTTCCAGGGGAGGCAGAGTGGGGCAAATATTTTTTTTACGTGGGCTAAAATTTTTCAACAAATACTGAGGTTATTTTAATGAAATATAAATATTTTCGTATCATATAACATAATATAGCTATTATCTATATAGTACATACGTTTTATATTGTATGCTCTAAGAGTCTAAACAGATAATATATACAAACTTTTGAATACTTAAAAATGTTTTAAGAATAATGTCAAATATTTTTTTTTGTACCTTATGTAATAAAATGTCTAATCACAGACCTTCAACAACTATATTCATAATGATGACATGATACACAAAAATGATAAGTTCTTTATGACTTAATATTACATACCTTTGTGAATGAATAATTATGTTTCTTTTACTTACCTACATTTCATAAATATAAATTAAAGTAATTGTGTTTAGTAATGAACAATTTGTTTCAATCATTTTTAATGCAATGATTTGGGATACGTTTATTTGTTCATTTTCATCTAGTAATTAGAACTCAATAAAGGTAATAAAAAAAAAATAAAAGATTTTTTCTCATTTTACAAATTTCAAAACACATTTTATTGAAATTGTAGTAAATTTTTTCCTTATTAGACAAATAATAAATTTAATTTATTCCTCAATTTTTTTAGTTGTGACAAATATATTATATAAGCTAAATATTGATATTTTACACAATATCGTACATATTTTTTAGTGGGGGGGCTGGCGAAGGGGCTGATCTGTTTTCTGGGGGGGCTAGAGCCCCACCTTGCCCCCCCTTGGCGCCGTGCCTGCACATAAGTATTATTTTAATGTAGTAACCACAACACTACCACAGTACAAATAAACGATCTTATATTATACTGGTGATCTTTTGACTTTAGATCTCACACCACTATTTCACAATATCTGATTCGCTAATACTAATATGGTGTGGTATGACGCGATATGATGATACTGAAATACAATATTAAATTATATTCAACAGTGTTCATATTATAAAGATAAAATGTTGTCGCATTAATAATATTAAATCGCAGATTTTATATTGTAATAACTAATAAGTACACAATTATTAAATTATTAAATATAAAATTTATTGTTAACTATTTCAGTTACATTAAATTTCACTTTTTTCATCATTACTCTATTTTTTTCACGTACCCCTTGAGATCATGTCACGTACCTAATAGGTTGAGGTCCGCTAATACAGATCATGCGTAGAGACTTTACAGATAAGTAGCAAATAAAATTATAATACTATACAATATATATATATAATTGTAGGGCAACGTTGCATTTAACATTTTGCGGGGTCATGTATGTAGATCAATAGCTATTAAAATCTACATAACTCATTAAATTTTCGAAATCGTATTACAGCCATATGAATTCTATTCAGTTTTTTCGTAAACTGAGTAGCAACCTTATAAAACCCTGATACCTGAGTCGCGGTTTTTATACTTAAAACTCGCGGTGCGGTTGAGATCAAGACAGCAGTTGCGAGTGGGAAGTCATTGTAAAATATAAATAATCGTTGTTAAAAAGTAGATATTGTATTATTGTCCTTTTATTAAAAATTATAAGATTACAAGCATAATACTTTCTATAAACCGTCGTTTGAGTATCAGGATACCATGGTTTGGTGACGTTGTCTAGATCTATCAGTAGTACGAGCGCATCACTGCCGTATATTAAACATTTTTTTTTAACAATCCGTAATATTGTACTACGTTTTAATCTCAAGCCGTCGTATTTTATTTTGTCATGATATTTCATAAATCATAATAGTTTACGCTCATTACTATCGTGTAGTAACAACTAACAAATTATGATTATTTTTAATACGGCTTATGTTAGTGGTATGATATTTTAATATTATATATTTTCCTCGCCTAGGTACTCTTATTTTTACTCTCTATTAATTGTTTAATTTTAATTTTGTATTAGTTAAAAATTAAAAAAATATTTAATAATTTAAATATATATAAAAATAAAACTATGCATATATTATTAAATGTGACATATGTATATATATATGTTATATAATGTATACATAATTATTTAATAATTATTATTAATTATTAATAGGCCTAAAAATAAATCTAATAAATTTATAGCACTCATAATGAATTAATAATGTTTAAACTAAATTGGTTAAATAATTATTATTAATTTTAATTAAATGTTGAAAAAATGTAAAATCAATTGTCAAAAGACTTATGTCAAAACTTTTTTGTGACAGTTTGCTATCAGAGTTCTCGCATACTGGTAAAAAAGGAAAAAAGAAGTTTTTAAGTTTATTCATTTGTTCTGTTATTTTTGGTAAGCATTCAAATTATGTTAGTGTTACTGATTATAATATAGTGTACAGAGTGATTCTTTTATCATTGAACACTCAATATTTCAAAAAGTATAAATTTTCTTTCTAATATTTTTTTTTTTAATGTTAAGTAGATATTTTTTCACAACTTTATAAAATTAAAATTTTTTCACTCATATATTTAATAGTTAAATAACTATCAACTTTTGATTTTCAATTGGCAATTTATATTAATAATTGCATAAATTAATAAAGCCATTTTTTCATGAATTTACACGTTAAAATTTTTAACTTTCGTTGATCCTATAAGTTAGTTTTAGAAAGTTTTTAGGTGTTATACATCAATACTAATTAGTCAGAACTGGGTTTTTTATTTGTTAAGTCCAAAAGCTCTATAAATCCAGTAATTAAATCAACGGTAGAAAACAGCATCATACCTTCCATGCCCTAAAAATAAATCCTGAGTCCTGGGGAGTGGGTAATCATCAGGTATTTGGTACCCTGTCATTGATCTCTTTATAATCAACTACTAATCTAAAGCTGCTGGAAATGCAAAGCTAGAAGAAGTGTGTTCAATAAATCTAGAAGTTAATTGATTTGAATTCTTAACTCTTCCCTTTGTACTGGAGTTATGTTGTGCGAGGAGGATTAAATTTTGGCACACTATTGTAATTTTTTTAGTCTTAAACTGTAATGTTTCTAATACAGATATCGAAGAATTGCATAGTAGTAAGTTATTTTTGAAAACTGTTTCAGGAATATGTTTATATTTACTTAAGCACAATTCTGTTACTTTGTTTATTTTAAATAGTTTATAGTATAAGTGCATTACTCTATACAATGAAAATAACCTAGTAAATTAACAGATTTTACAATCATTACTATTCTTATATTATGCTATTAATTTAAATGTTGAAAGCTTAACATAAATTGTTAAATGTTTATTTTAATATTTAGATTTTGTCCCAAGAAACTAATTAAGACAACTCATAAAGATGATACTGAAGTTAGTTATATTAATACACCATCCTCCCCATTCAAAGCCACAAACTATAATGTTTCTCGCTTGCCAATACAAGAGTTTCAGAGTAGTAAGTTATTCTTGATAAGCTTTTTATGTATAATATATATATATGTCTATTTTTTTTTTTTTATTGAAATCACATATGGCTCTTCTATAGTTAATATTAAATGTTTTAATGAGTACTACTCTTTCTTGTAATGTAAATTTTTTGTAAATAAATATATAGGTACGTCGAATTTAAAGACAAAATGTTCTGATATACCTAAATAAACATAATATGTCGAAAGAAGAAACTACTACATTTCCTTATAAGAACTTTAAGAAAAATAATCAAAATGATGATAATGCAACTAAACGTAATACATTAGGTATTTATACTACGTTATGATAGTATCTTGCTTCTTTTTAATAAATTTAGGTATTATAACGTATATAGTAGTACATCATGTATTTTGCTTTAAAAATAACCAATAATAAATAACAAATTTCCAATCATTATATATAATATAATATACGTTTTCATAATGATCTCAATTTTCATAGTTTCACTTAAATTATTTTTGCTTATTTAAATATTTAGAACACTGCAGTGTCCTAAGAAGTACTGAAGTCTCATCAAAAGTTACCAACCTACTGGTAAATAAAACTAAGTATACAAGTGTGCAACATATAAAATTTATTTTAGTGAATTAAAAATACAAAATATTTATTATAAATAATTTCCTCATTATTATCAAATTTTGAATTTTTATTTGTTTTATTATTTTATTGATATCTATTTTTAGATAATGGTCTATTATATGTTTGATTGTTATAGTTATTATTTTTTACAGACTTAATGCAAAAAATATTAAGGGCTGTACTAAAAACCAAAGATTACGTTGAAGCTAATAGTGAAAGGTTAAATAGAATTGAAAGTATTTTATGAAATTTGACATCTCGCAATCAAAATATAAATCCATCGGAAGTAGAAACTGAAAATATATTTGGAGAGTATTTTCCTATTTTAAATGAAGATTCATTGGATGAATTTGAAAGAAAACTAAGTGATAAAGGATTTAGATCAAATGTAATAAATTTTTCTCCAATTTACACAGACTACATATTATATAGTTAAATTTAATTCATATATTTTTGACTTAATTGTCATTAATATTGACTTAATAAATTAGACTTTATCTAAATGAAAGTATATAAAACTATTTTTTTTTTTTTTAATAAATTGTTTTAGATTTGTGAAATAAAGTGTTATTCAAAAAAAGATTTGGTACCTACAGTGAGAGAATTTTTGCAACAGATGTTTCATGATGAATTGCTGAAGAATTAGTTGTGTTGGGCAGAAAATGAAAAAAAGTTTTTCATCTATTGCTTCGTGCACAGTGATAAAAGGTAAGAATATGCAAACAACTATTATATGTAATTTTAAGTTAAATCTAAAATTATGATCTTTAAAATACCTATCAGAAAAATTTAAAATAATTTTTTTATTAGCTCACAGTGAGAAGCTTTGTGATTACGATAAATCTTACTTATAACAAAGCCAACAATACTCAATTACAATAAATTTTTGCATTAATTAAAAGAGATTACATTTGTTAAGTCTAAATTACTAATTAATAACCTGGAATAATTGTACACTTAATTTTAAATTAAAAAAAAATATATGTTATTTAAATGAAAAAAAAACAATATTGAATTCAGTGTTTAAATTATTTATTATATATATAGGTAATAACATAATAAACATTTCCTTTTTAATAATGTGATTGTTGAAATCTGTCTTTAAATAATTTGTTACAGAAGCAGTTATAAAAATGAACAATCATAAGGAATGCACAAATGCACAAATTTCAGCGCCTATAAAAACTTTTTTATCGGGAGCACCTTCTCGCCTTTCAAATCAAAATCTTATCAATAAAAATTTAATACATTAATAATTATAATTTATTTCTATAATAAAATCAAAATTATAAATCTACCTGATTGTTTATTGTTTTTTAAAATTATTGACATGGTATTGGTTTACTTTATTTTGTCAAAATAAATATTATGACATGTATAAATCTAATTACTATAATAACTAATAAGGTTCAGACGTACTTAGGAATAATAAATAGTTAATGTCTGTTATATAGGTAGGTACTCTGGAAGACATTGCTATTTACTTATCTACATGTGTATAATAAATTAGTAGATAATGATGGCGTCTTATTAGTTTTATATTGAATACAATAAAATGTAAATGTTTAAATGATTACTTTCAACTACAATAACATCTTTACTTTTTTTTATTTACAGCAATTATGTACCCCTTATATTTATAATATGTTATAAATCAAACAGTTAAATGATCATATTATCCATTTTGTTTTATTGGAGTAAGATTTAAATATCAAATACATTTTTTGCATATTTTCGATTTTCGATAAAATCCTAAAATACTATAAAGTTTAAGAAAAAACGTTATTACAATATTATTTGAATGCATGAAAAAATATTTTGATAATATTATCATATTATAAAATTTATGTAATAATAACATTTTTATTAAAAAGTTATAAAAATATTACTCAAATGTCATTAATATAATGACATTGCTTTGGCCAATAAATATTACTAGAATGTTTTTATAATGTTTCTATTAGCAAGATATATTGAAATAATATTATATTTATATTATTACCTAGTAATTATTCTTAAAATATTAAAATAACATAATAATAATATCTTGTTGCTATCCGGGCTAGATTAGGTTAGGTGTGCTGTTAGTTTTGATATTTGAGTGAATTGGCTATTGGCATATTATCAATCTTTCTAGATGTTAGGTTTTGGAACATTCTGTGTTCTCGGAAATAAAATGTTGACACAATTGAATAGCGGACACGGCAATTTTCGTTTGTTTGCGGGGAGTGGATTGATGGTGCATCGTCGACGCAGTCGGCAACAACTGGTTTTTGCGGTCAAAAAATATTTTCATTAACTTGCGACACCGTTGGGTAGACCACTAGATACACCATAATATTATTATAATAAAATCAAATTATTTGTACGCAAATAAAAATTCGTAATTAGTTTTTACGGCTAATAGGTAGTTGTATTAAAGGTACAGTAAAATAATATTACGCCACTTCTAACATTAATGTTGGTAATTACTAATTATATAATCGCTCAGTAACTGAGATTTTCCAGTAATACTTGACGAATTCATAATTCGAATATATTGTTTGATTATAGTAGGTTATATATTATATATTTGTGATTTTCTATAAGTAGCCGTTTGCCATAAGCGTTTTTTGTTATATATTTTAAACAACACGATTTTCACCAGTACGATGATATCACTGTTTCTATGCATGTTATTGGCTGTTGAACTTTTTAAAAGTTAGGTTTGGAGTATTTTTTCGATGGAAAACGCTCGAAAATGTACACATTTTTATTAGGAATTTATGTGATTGCGTCTCACTACGCGCTATACCGCTTCGACACTTCATCGTGAGGGTAGAGAACTCGCGGCGGCCGATGCGACGACCAACATACTACGTACACGGCTTCTTGCTGGGACCCTAGTACTCGCGATTTCACATTTTACCAGCGTTGCCATTTTGACCAAGCGTTGCCAAGCGTTTTAATTTAATTTTTTGTCAATAGTAATTATAATAATAATAATATGGGTAAATATTTAATTTAATATAACGTAATATTTAATGATTACAATACTACAATAAAATAATAACTTTAATAAATAATATTTATACAGATTGTAAAAATAAAAATAAACACGAGAAGAAAAAACAAATAAAAAAAAAGCGGGCAAGTGGGTACCGTTCTGCTGTACATTAGGGGGTGGGGTGGACCTCGGACTAGGGTAGGTTAAATTTGAATGCAATGATAGGTATCATTGTATACGAAAAACGATTCTGAACGAAGATGATTTGCAGCCTATGATATAATTTCCAGTGGTTGGTGAAAAGGTGGTTTATGTTTTAATGGCCTGAATACACCAAAATTTAAGTTCTTTTATAATTATTGTAAGCTAAACTTATGAAAAATCTTCTATTAAATTTTCAACTCTTAGCTACCTATACAAACAATTTTATGAATTATACCTATAAAATAATTTGCAAATATTCATAATTTTGACGAATTTTCGTCAAAATCTGAACTTCAAATGCAAATAAAAAAAAATGTGCCTATGTATTCTTATAATTTTTTAATCACTATAAGAATAATATATGAGGAACTTTGTATAAAATTTTCAAGTATTTTGATAGGGCCAAAAAAATTTTATCGACACTTCAAAAATATTTTTTTAGAAAAATTGAAAATTTCAGTTGTCTATAAATAGCTCAAAAAAATTCAAAATATTTTAAAAATTAAATCACGTAAATAAAACACGAATCTTAATAACTGGTAAAATTTTCAAGTATCTACGACTTATATTTTTTGAATTATAACAAATATCAAAAATCGTTTGAGGCTAAACCGTTATTTAACGCGGTTTTGTAAAAATTTAAATTTCAAACACTCATAACAATTTTTTGTCTGAATCCGGTAGAGTTTTTTTTACAGATATTTGAAGAAAAATGTATGGAGAACCTTGTACCAAATTTTCAAAACTTAGTTATAAAAGAAAACAAAAACAAAACTAAAAAAATAGCATCAAGAATCAAGTCAAATTGCCTGTCTTATAGGTAAAGAAAAATACACTATTTATGTTAAATATAAACATTATTTATTTATTAGTATCTAGTATGTTATATTTTTACAGATACTGTTCATAATCAATGCACACACAAGTAATTTAAGATTTGAAATTAGAGAATTAGCTAAGAAAATGGATACTATGGATCAAAGACTTACTGATACTATTGTTAATACCAGTTCTGCAGTATGTGAAAATAATGATTAGTCTGACGAGTAATCTCTGGTCATCATTTACCCTTACAATAATTGAAAATTTGGAGTTAATTGAAGAAAAATTATCTGATAAAATGTTTAGAAAGAAAGTGGTAAAAATATATTTTTAATTTTAATCTATATTAAAAAATATGATTTTAATGATAAATTCTAATACATTTGAAATTTAAATTGTAGATGAATGAACTATCAAGATATGAAAGATCAACTATAGCTGAAGCTTCTAAGCAAATAACATCAAAGAATTTTCACAATTTTCATAACTTGGCCAAAAACATAAAAGAGTCTTTTTAGTTCTAAATTCATGTTTGCTCATAATTAGTAAGAATTAATAATAATGTGCTATTATTTATATACCTAATTCAAATCAATATTTCTTTAGGTATGGTTAGGAGCATCAGAAAATATGACTGCTGTCCAGATATAGACATATCTAAACTATTGAAAATTTACAAGGCCAACGTTAAAGCACGTGAAGAAAATAAACAAAGAAACATAAAGACTTTATTTCTAATTTGAGTGAATTTTGTTATTAATATATGTTTGATAAAGAATTCTCTACAAAGTTTTATATATTATTCATACAAAATATATATTTTATACACCATTTTAATTTTGTTTGTTTCTTTGGAACTATAATACAACAAATCACTGCTGTATAGTAGGAGTCAACGAGTACACCTCATCAATGATAAAAAAACAATTCTGAACAGAAATAATTTGTTAGCCTAGGATATTTTATATCATGTTTATAATACTGTTATTAATAATATTATCACTTAAAATAAATTATAACTAATGTGAATAGTAGGTAAATAATAATATACCTAGGTACCAATGTTATAATAAAATTAAAACAAAATAGCTAAAATTTTAAAAAACTCATAAAACTTTTTATTAGAATTACAATCAACTTGTTCAATTATAATTCTTATTAGTAAAACTTGCTCTGAACCTTGTATTGAATTTCAACATTTTAGGTGTAAACATTAAAAATGTTATTATGCAGTTTTAGCTACAAAATAATTTGAAATGTTCACGATTTTGAAGAATTTTGTAAACATTTTAAATTTTAGGGCTTGTAAAGAAAAATATATGCCTATGGATTTTCTAAATTTATAACAGACTGAAAGAATAGATATCTAATGTGTTATGTGTAATCTTGTATTTAATTTTCAACATTTTTTAATAATTAATATTTATAAAAAATAAAACTTCAAATATATGAAATGACTATAATAAAATGATATTTTCATGATAATGTTTAAACCAGTATTTTAAAACTATGAAATGTTTTTAAAATAGGTATATTTTTAGTTAGCTCAGTTGCGCGAGTGAAGTCATTGTACAATGTACAAAACAAATCGTAGAATCGTTGTTAAATGGTAGATAATTTTATTTGAATAACTATATTTTACAAAACATCTCATGTTTTCAAAATCAAAATTAAAATAATTATTTTATACAACAAAATAAAAATTACTTAAGTAGATATAATAAAAAAAACATATTTATAATTATTTTTATGTACAAATCAATCACGCAGATTTAGATTGTTACACATGCAATTATTCGTCATATATTTATTTTATTTATAAGCATATATTATAATTTATAACATATTAATTATAGGCACTTACCTACCAATAATAATAAAGAAAACTGAAAACCGTATCCTATGATACTGGTGAATTATAAATGTGACTTCGGACTTGTTACCGTTGTCTGTTGCAATAATTGTAATAGTAAGTTTGAATTTTAAATTTCCAAGCAACCTTATATAATCCTGATACCAGAATCGCGGTTTTTATACTTAAAATCCGCGGTGCGGCGGAGATCAAGGCACAGCAGTAGCGCGTGGGAAGTCATTGTACAATATAAATCGTAAAATCGTTGTTATAAGGTAGATATTGTCCTATTGACCACGGACTAAAATATATTATAAATATATTATATATATATAATATATTTCAGTCCATGCTATTGACCTTTGGTTTCAAATTATATGACTACAAGCACAACACTTCCTAAAAACCGTCGTTTGAGTACACCTGTTCGCGCTAAGCAATGTGTTATCGCGGGACATTGGTCTGAGCGACGACACCCTTTTAATTACTTTCCTTCCTCTCCATCCACCACTCTGTCATTGTAATCGTGAAATTATTATAATATTATTGTTATTTATTCTCTTTGTGTTATAATATCTTCTAAGGAAAAAATATTGGTCGGCCTTTTGCCACATATGTTTATTATCATTAGTTTTATATCATTTTATCATTATTATTTATTATAGTTATTATTTTGCGCCCAACGGCCAACGCCCTTATTATTATTCTTACTACTGTACGTACGTACGTAAAGATTTTCGTCTCTTGTTTTGTATACCGCTACTGCTTCACTGTTTTTCGTTTTGTCTTTTCTGTCTCTCTGATATGTATATATTATTATAAGTCGCATTGAGCGCAATATATATAGATAGAACAGCACTTAGTGTACTATTTTGGAATTTTCATCATTGCCAACGCGACACAACTTTATTATACTTAGATATAAAATATAAGTAGTTAATAATAGTTCAAATAAAATCAACCATCAATCTGATGTGGAAAAACTTCAATTACGTCACCTTCTTTCATTTCCAGGGGAGACGGAGTATCAGTTTATTAAAAAGATATTATGCTCTGATGAAGTGTCATCAATTCTTATTCTGAAAAAACCATTTTAATGCCATGTTTTAAAATTAAGGGTAAACCATCTTGTGAAAAGAATATTTTAATATTTTAATTTCAAACCAAGTTTATAAGTATTTTAAATTACACAATAAACTAACATGCATTGAATGCTCATAATTTGCTTTAAAAGAAGACCAAAAATGGTTGACTATTTATTTAGTCTAATCATATTTTGTGATGATAGATTAACTAACTTATAGAACAGAAAAACAAATGTAGGTATAACATACTTAACAATAAAAGCAATATATTTAAAACTTGACTCCTTGCGAGCTTTAAAAAAATATTTTCATTTTTTCATTTTATTTTATGAATTAAAAAAACGTAAATATTTATTAATTGAAGATTTTGATTTCCCCTGTGTGGAAGATATGTCCCTGTTCAACATTGCAAAATGTATACAATAAGTGAAACACCTTTTAAAAAATCGGATTGAATATATTGTTTTAATAATCACAATAATTATAATAGCATTTACACATTTTAGTGAATCATTCAAAATAATTAAACAGATTAAAAAACCTCATTGATTAGGTATATCAAGTTTATTATTAAGTTAGAAGAATATGAAAATAATAATAATAAGAAGAATAAATTGTTTACAAAAAAAGTATTACTGTAAATATTTCATCTATTATGTTCTGTACATAATATAACATTTATTTGTTTGATATAGTTAAATTCTTGATATTGTAGTAGTTGATTATAAATTTGTATTTACAATATATAATCAAAAGGACCTAACCTAACCCTGTCCTTGAAAGATATAAATTTCACTACCGTCCACTAATCCTAGGGAAGACGGAGTATCCATTCTTCTAACCGCAGAATCATCGTACCAAAATCTTATTGACTGAATATCAAAACCCTAAAACATTACAATTTTGAATGGATTATAAATGTTAAACAAGGCACATAGATTTAGTTTATACTAGTTTTATAGATGAATAAAATCCATATTAGTATTTAAAATCAAAATTATATTAAATTTTTCAAACAATGAATCATTATTATTTAAAAATCCAGGTTTGTCATCATCTCACAAATACACATTGAACAATTCAATTAAAAATTATTTAGTTTTAATATAAGTTAATTGACATATTATCATTCAACTTAACTTTGATGTATTAATTTTAAAGCAAGTTACAAGTGTGTATTATATTATAAAAATTTAAAATGATCATAATTTCCAACTATTTAAAAAATATATATATATTTGTAAAGGAATTTGATTCAAAATATTCAAATAGATAATATTGTTATCTTTAACAATAATTCAATCAACAAAAATATAACTACTAACTATAACTAATGTTATACAATTGTAAACAATAAATACAAGCGTGGAGTCATCACTTTTCTTAAAAACAAATACAGACAGTTGAATTAAACCAAAATGGGATTATTTCGGATATAATCAGTTACTTTATAGTTTAAAGATTTCAGGGTATACTACAATGTTTGAGGCCTTATGTGTACAATAATATAAATTTTAAAAAGATAACTTTGACTGTGCAATATCGTTTTATTTATTTTATAACAAAACTACAAAAATAATAGATTTGGAAAAGAATAATTTTTTTTGTATTAGTGATATCAAACAATTAAAAATTATGTTGCACAGTCTCTGTTCTTTTTAAAGTGTGAAAATTGGATGTTCGACTACAACCTAAGTGATTCTTCTTGGTGTAAAACCGTTTTAGAGATGTTTTACATATAAGATTGAGACAACATATGTGGGTAAAATGTTCTCTTAACTTAGGACTTAAATATTAAAGTTGATATTTTTTTTTACTGCAATTATGAATAATCTATACTGTATTATAAAATATAGACAAAACCAGAAAAACAAGACCTAAGCAGTACATTGCTTTATCTCGGTCATGATGAATATAGTTAGGTTTCTATTTCTAAACTATACGGTAATTAAAATTCAATGTTTTTGACTAAATAAAACATAATACAAAAAAAAAAAAGGCATCAAGTTGAATTTATTTGTTTACAGCAAATCATTTTACTGTAACAAATGATATTTGCGTAAAATGGATAAAATATGACTAATTAATAGAATGTAACTGAAAATATACAAGTATAATGTAAAAACCATATTTATTTATCTCGGCGTAAGACAAACACACAAAAATATGACCTGCTAAATATCTAAATCATATGAGTCATATACAAAGATTATGAATTTACATAATAGGTATTGAGTAAACATATTTGGTGATTTATCAAAAATCTTTTATGTAATTATTAATTTAAATAACATCGAGTAACATTTTTAGATATTTTGTATATACAACAATATAAGGCAGAGGCCCTAGTAATGAAAATGAAAGTAATATTTACATTTTTATCTTTAATCTTATTAATGTGACAGTGAAAAACCTACTAATAATAATTTGCAGTTCGAATTAAAAATGGTATGGAAATAACAAAAATTTAATAGGTAAAAATTCAACAATTTATGTTCGCTACTGTACATTCTTATACACGAATGAAATTGTTTAATGTGATTAATATGGCCAATAAAATTAAAACTAGTAACTACAGTTAGGGTTGGTCGTTATTCGCAGTAGTCGACCTTGTTCAGCACCGTCTACGATGTTACCACAGCCTTGAATAAAGAAAATTGAAGTAACAATATGTTATGCATATTATAAAGTAAAAAAATACACCTTTCTTTGTTTAGCATGGAGCTTATAGTGCACGTGAAAATGAAACAAAAGAAAAATTCAAAATATACAGCAACACGACCAAAAAATACATCTTTAAAATGCTGCGATAATACACAACACTGTAAATGCCTTTGACTCTGCCACCGCCGAATTGTACGGTGGTATCACTCTCGGTCATGCACGAGTTTAGATCAGTTTTTGTACAGCACTCAATGCGCTCATATAAGACACAGACTATTTTATGGAAACAATTAAAATAAACAACTTTTTAATAATTTATACTTACAGTTCTCTCACAGTAGGCGTTCATTAATATTTGTAATTTTGAAGTTTTTTTCATAGTGTAGAAGACAGTATCGTTATGACCATTAATACCACTTTCAACCTTAATAGTAATTTTATCTTCGGGAGCAACCTAAAATACAAGGTATCTTTAGAATTGATATGTGTTTTAAAACTAATAAAATTAATTAATGAACAAATAATTTAGTTTAACATAATTTCAAAAAATAATAATATAGTAAGTTATTGTTTTTAATCACACAATCCATAATTGGTTTTGAATAATTACACGATTATTAATTAACTTATGAAATCTGATGGAAGTCAGAAGATAGTCTACTAAATGTAATCAATGTTAACGATAGTATTCAACAGTAATTGAGATAAAGAATTATAATATGCATGATACATTTAATGGTACCATTTCTCGGGCTATCGACGACTTTCATTAAGACGAGACGCCATGATTGATGAGTACACCCTACGCAGCATTGTATGTTAATACTTACTTCTTTGCTTACTACCATTTTTTCTGTGTGTTATAATACGGTACTTGTTAATCAGAAGAACAACGTGATGCCTATGACGAGGAAAACGCGGCGACAGTGAAATGTAATTTCGCGAAGAAAATGCCGTCAACAATATTCGAAACGATTAAGGTTAGGTTGGTTCGGCAAACCGGAAGGAATAATGTACAGCGTCACTCACACGCCTGAGACAAACGCTACCGCCACAGGCAAACAACAGTAAGTTAACAACACGGACTAAGTCGATGTAGTGTACTATCAAATACTCTATATGACAATACGAGACAGTTAATGATAACAAACGTCTACATAGCTCCCCGAAATCATAGTGGTTGCCTACCGGCCCTTGTGTACATAAGTTGCCTATATGAAAACAATTTTAATTCTATTCAAATATCCCGCCTTTATTTGAAGTACCTACTGATTTGTTATAATATTAATAAATAATTTTAATAATTAATTGAACATTTTTTACGACAAATCTGAGCTAAAAATAAATTAATTATGGAAGGTTTTTTTCTATTAATTATGGTGGGGAAGATGGTATTTGATTGATCTCTCCTTGTGTTTGTTTTTCTCCAAATATTTTGCATTTAAAGTCTTTTGTTTTTAATACCAACTATTGTAAAATGCCTTCACACAAGAGTTGTTCATTTTGGAATTGTAAGAACAATAGCAGGACAAATCCGGAATTAACATTTCATAAATTTCCCACAAATGATAATTTGTAAGTTAAATTTAAAGTTTAGTTTTAATTACTCTCTTAATAAATTTAATCTTCAGCAGTAAGGCTTAATACATTACATATTATTAATATGTATCCATTAAAATATAATTGTGACTTATAATATATATATATATATAATTGTGCACTGTTTTCAGTTATTTTACATTTTCTATAGTGAGTGTTTATTATATTACATAAACTCATATGTAAAATATTAGTATATAAATTAATTGACTAGGTAACAAAAGTTTAATTTTAAATTTTAAAATAATAAAATGTAAAATAAGAATGACTACAGTCAGCAGTCACGCGGGCTCACACTAGTCACTAGTGACTAGTGACACTGACAGCAAAATATACTCAATAAGCGTCTAAAAAAATATGTGTATTGCCTACAGTTTAGGTTTGTAGCTGGTAAGATTAACTATATACCTACGACTTTTGGTATAAACTGAGCATTTAGAGTTTCTGTGTTGTTTACAACATGTTCAATGTATTGTTGAGACTTTATAGTTAGTTATTAAATTATTTTATACGCATAAGATCATACAATGTCAAATTTCCATAACTTATATAATTAATACTACAGGCATACGAGTACAGGACACGAGAGAGTGGAATATTATATTAGTATAATAGTTTGATAATTAAAGTAAAACCACACGTCTCCTTACAAAAAGTCAAAACTCGATGTCTTAGCTATTCGATAAGAATCATGGGTAAGAATACACAAGCAGTCTTCCGGGACCCCTCGTATGACGGAGTCGCCACCCACTCTTGTAAGAAATCATTTATAAGGAAGACCGAGACAAGAGCTCGACAGACGGTTACAGTATAACTAACGAATAGGGATATCTATGACACTCAGAGGCCGGTCGTAACACCACTCAAGTCATTTTTATAACAGTTTCTGAGGCAGGTCGTAACACCACTCACCATCTTACTATATATAACTTAATCTTAAGCTAATACAACTGTATTCGTGCAAGAAATATTTTAATAAACGTTAACTTATACTTGAACAACACGGCGTATTCATTTTGTACGTTGATGCATGAATCGACCTAGTCGGGACGCAACAATATGTTTAAGCGGAGTGATTAGTGATTAGGTATGCCCAATGAAAGAAACTAGGCATTTCGAAGATATTATATGACATATATAAACATATATGACGTGTGTCGTATGTATATGTGTATATTATATTTATTTGAATATGTGTGTACATTAAATAAAGGATAATTTACATCTCAAATTTCTAAAAAGCTTGAAGTAATACTTACAATAATTTTATAAAATTAAATCTAAAATAATACCTATTTATAAATTAAATTAGATATCTACTCTGACTTTTGTATACCTACATAAATAAGCTATAAATTATTTTTTCAACAGCCACATTTGTATAGATAATTTAACTTACTGCATTAGTAATTACTTTACCATAATAAATAATTAACAAATTATTTACAATTTTCGGTTACAAATTAAATATCCTTGGTGCATTATAGAGGTCAAAAGTAAGAAGTTTCCAGTAATTATCATTGGTAAATAATACTGTACAAAAATAAAAATAAAAACATATACAGTCTGAAGGTTAATATTTGAAATAAATATTGTACATCATTGCTCGGGTCAAACACCATATAAATAAGTAATAATCATTTTAAAATTTAAAAAAATCAATTCAAATAGGTAGTGGTTTGTAATTTACAGTTATAACACATAATACAGATAAAGAAATTGTATGCTACAACATTATCACGTACGTATGTTATACAGTGACGTATAGAGAAATTAATTTCGGAGGAGGTCAAAAAAAATTAATGATAATATTATATGAGGCGCCTAGAACACAAGGGGTATAAGCGACATTATTTGTATTTCGTAATAATTAAGGTCAAAGTTAACACATTCTCTCAAATCACAATAAAGGATATTGTTTAATTTAATTATTAAATTGTTATCTGTACAATTATATAATATCTTCGACCATATAAGTGAATATATAGATTTAGGTATATGGTCAAAGTATAATATTATAACAATCAAAATCAATGCTCATGTTATTCATATACAGGTTGATTATTTTATTTAACAACGTTCATTATTTCAAATAGTATTGACTTTTTTCAAAATTTTATAATAAAATGTATTTAAGCAACATTATATAGAATATAATCTGAATCCACTGATCATTTACACCAATCAAACTTAATAATATAGTGTACACCATATATTATTAATAATTATTTGTTGTCTGTGATGTTTTATATAATAAGATTATTATTATTATTATATCGTTTTTCTTATAATGATTGCAGTTTTAATTTCGAAGTTCCAACCTTTCGAAGTTAAGCTACATGGGATTGTTAATTTCCTACCAATTAAAATAATAGTAGATACTGTTTTTGTTAGTGATTCTTTGAAAATATTTTGCTTGGACAACAACGAAGTCAATTCTATTGAAATTTGAAATTAGAAATTAATTTCGGATAGGGTTAAAAAAATTTATGGTAATATTATTACAATCATACATTTCAAGGGGTGGGGTGTTGAATCTCTAAAACTCCCCTCTACATACACCACTGATGACATAGATCAGCGGTTCTAAACTTTTTTTTATTTGCATACCCTTTAACCTCTCACTATTATTTCACGTATGGGTACACACGAATTGCGTACCAAAACAGGTAAATGAACCTTTTTGAACGAATTGCGTCCTGGACGCAATTCGTGTTTCCTTTTCATCTACGGTTAATTGGGTACACACGAATTGCGTACCAAAACAGGTAAATGAACCTTTTTGAACGAATTGCGTCCTGGACGCAATTCGTGTTACCTTTTCATCTACGGTTAATTGGGTACACACGAATTGCGTACCAAAACAGGTAAATGAACCTTTTTGAACGAATTGCGTCCTGGACGCAATTCGTGTTATCTTTTCACCTACGGTTAATTATTGTAAAGGGTTCTTAAAGTGATATTGCCATAATAAAGATATGTCAAGTTATACAAAAAAATTTAAATTTAATAATTGTAAAAATATAATAATATCATAATAATATAAATTATAAGTCATAATAATATACTTATTTATAAAAAAAAATTAAAATTGAATTGTAAAAATATAATGTTATCAATCACATAGGTACATATTTATAAAAAAAATTAAATAGAATCGTAAAAATATAATAATTTAAATTTTAAGTCATAATAATAATAATATTTATTTATAAAAAAAATTAAAATTAAATTGTAAAAATATAATGTTATCAATCACATAGGTACATATTTATAAAAAAAATTAAATAGAATTGTGAAAATATAATTATATCATTTTCTGTATTTATATTTATTGGCTAATGTATTAACATAGTCTTTAATTGTAATATCTTTATTGTTTAATTGTTTAATTTTATTTTCTATAAATAATATTCTTTGTCTTATTGCTTTTCTAAGTACTCGTTGTTTTTCTAGACTACTTCTTATTAATATTGTGGTATCAGTTTGCATATTTTTTAAAACTTCTATAAATTTATATATATTCAGGTGAGGAGAATCAAAACATTTTTTAAATTTCGAATGAAAAGACTCGCATGCATTCGTTGTTCTTTGTGAGCTACAACTTTTTTCTGCCCACAATTCTGGAGGAAATATTGAATTTTCACTTATGTATGTATCTACTAAATAGTTAGCAAATTCTATAATTTTGTGTTCATCTGGTTGAATAGCAGACATTTCAAACGAAAAAAAATCTCCAACCTCGTGTGGTTCTAGGAAAGATAATCCAAACGTCAATGTTAAATACTTGTCTATTTCATTATTTAGGATATAGTCTGAAGCCAAGCTCTCTCCATTTAAAAGTACAATTATTTTTGTAAATAAAATTTTATGCTTATTTGATAAAAACATTAATAATTTATTAAAAAAAAGTAAGGTTGGAGTTAAAATCAAAATGATTAAAATAATTAATTTATATATAGCTATAACACCAAATATTTGTTTAAATTGTAAGTTTTTTTTAGTAGATAAGATATTAAATGTAAGCATAAATTTTTATTTAGTAAAATTTAACTACGGCACTACGACTCTGGGGGGGGGGGCATACGTATGTCGTGATTCTTATCGTAGACTGTCCCGTATTGTCATATAGAGTATTTGGTATATATTAACCTACATTACTTATTAATTAATTAATAAAATTAATTTAACAATACAATCATACATTTCAAGGGGTGGGGTGTTGAACCTCTAAAACTCCCCTCTACATACACCACTGATGACATAGATCAGCGGTTTTAAACTTTTTTTTATTTGCGTAGCCTTTAACCTCTCACTACTATTTCACGTATCCAAGTATCAATTTGGATTATAAACAATCGAAAGATAATAATATAATATTAATGTATATAATATATAACAAGTCTCTACAATTGTCTAAAATGAATCTACATAAATTATCCACAGTGTTCATATTATAACGATAAAATGTTATCGCATAAATAATATTAAACCGCAGACTTTATATTGTAATAAGTACACAATTATTAATTATTTAATATTACATTAATTGCTATCTATTTCAGTTACATTCAACTTCACTTTTTTCACCATTACTCTATTTTTTTCATGTACTTAATAAGTTGAGATCCGCTAATATACATCATGCGTAGAGACTTTACAGATGAGTAGCAAATAATATTATAATACGTACAGTAGTTCTACAAATAAATATTTACCTTTTTCATTTCATTCCAATTATATTTGCATTGACCATTAAAATGAACTCGTAATTTGACTACTTTATTTTTACTACTTTTACATGCAGATAATATAATGTAAAAAAGAATATAAGCTAATAACTTATAGCCATAATTATTTAAGCTGAACATCGAATAATATTTTTCTATTTATGTGGCGCACTCTACCAGTGCAATATTGAAACAGAACCTTCGAGATATTCTTGCATGGTAAAACCAAAGAAGCGAAAAACCTATATGAATGGTACAAATATGGATGTCAAAATGATATTTTGTATCATATAAAATAAGTTTTAAAATGTTGAGACTGTACTGGTTATTCGTTCATTATTCCACTGGAAAAATATGTGATTAAGTCTGTTTGGATAGTGGTGCTAAACATTTTTATTTTATTTTCATAAATACATTTTTTAAGGGTGATTGTAAATTGTGCCCATAGTGAGCAGGTAAAGAAAATAGTATAGTAAATTGCGCCCGGTAATTTTCAGGTATACATTTTTATGTACCTAATAAAATGCACCCATAGTATCTAATCTAATAGTGACTTTGAATTCATCCTTTTTAAACAAATTAGTACATTTATTGGTGTAAAAACCAAACGTAACCGTTAATTATTATAATATTAGTGATTTTATTTACTGACATTCCTCCAAATATTTGGGGCATCAGCTTCCGCAACATTAACACGGACTACTAATGTCTGTGTATCTTTCCACAGTCATTTAATAAAAGCTTTGATACACCTCATCCTCAAATCTATAATTTTATGAATAAAATATTAAAGTTACAGTCTGAAATTTACATAAAAATTAATAGTATAAATGAACCTTATAAATTTCAAAACACCAAATCAAAAAAAAATTTCAAACAATGGTAAAAATTATTCAACAATACAATGAAAATACTATTAAGAGATGAATGTGTAAAAATGATGTCTCATTACTATGCTGACTTATAACTTATAATTTTATTATACTATTAACTTATTACTTATATGATTTACTCGATATTTTAGTATTACATTTTTTAATTATTATTTATTGTAAAAATTAACCTAAAAATATTTAAAACAACTTATTAATCCCATAAAATTAAAAATAACTTTTGGAGGATAGTGATTGTCTTCTCTTTGTGGTGTCCTCTGAGTAATGCTAAATGATTGTAATAAAAATAATATTTCTATTGAGTGCAAATTACTACATAGAAATTTATACCTGAGAAATACCGGGAGCAATTTACAATTTGTTCCCTTGTTGGGCGCAATTTACGTTTGCCCTTTTTTATGATAAAGACTGATATAGTTATTAGTTTAATTTATTTAAAATCAATATATAAATACTTTAATTTTTTTTTATTGATAAAAACACAATCTTCTCCTAATAGATGCAAGAAGGGTATTAGCTAAAATAATATAAATGATATGAATAATTGATAATTAGTGTGTATACAGTTTTAAAAAAAGGTTAAATCAACCTGTTTTTTTAAATATTTAATTTATAATATGTTCTTGTGTTAATTTAAAAAAATATATATATTTTGTTACAAGTCAACTGTAACGTGTGTGAATTGAATTTCACATTAAATTTTCATAATTGTTACAACTTACAAGTAACCCAAAAAATTAGGTGACCTTTAACATGTATTTTTTTTTTTAAGTCCAATTTTGGTTAAAAAACTAAATGAAAGGTTATACCCTATTCATGAGAGATATGTGCACATTAATGTATTTTTTATAGCCCATTGTAATTTTTTTCAAGCTCAGAATACCCAGAAATAGGTCATTTTCGTTTCAAGTCATCTCGATTGATAGTATATTATTCAAATATACATATACAATTTTGTATCCATGAATAAAGTTTTTGAACTATTACATGATAATGAAAATGAATATCGTTATTTGTAGTTTAAATATATATATAGTTTCATCTAAATTTGAATTTCGAATGTTTTTAATAAAAATTGTGCTCATATCATATTATGATTTAGATTTTTTGATGTCATAAAGATCTACATTACATATGATACACATCATCATACATATGATAAACTTTTTATTAAATATTGAATAGTTAAACTGAAAGACTTAGCTATGAAAATAGTGCATTTCATAAAATTTCAACTTCAAAACAAGTAATTTTTTCATTTAACTTAATTTTTTTCAAGTTTTTTAGATAAATGCTATGAATTTTTAATTTTCCGCTGTTTAAAAGTAACTCTTGGGACGAAATATTTAATAATATAATAAAAATTGATTTAAAATTATTAAAAAAAAAAAAAGTGGTTAACTAAAAATAATTTAATTTCTAACTTTGATAAAACATGACATGTTGTTTCTTGTGTCTTAATAAATAACCTAGCTACCTATTTTCTTTTGAAATTAAAATTAAAAATGCACATAATTACTGTATACAATTAAAAACTGCTGTTGTGAATCATTAAATATAGAATATAATTTTAATTATTTATGAATTGACATTAGTAATAACATGTAATATGGTAGAACCAAATTGATTCATTATTAAACTTTTTTAGAAAAATTATCTATACATTAAAAAATCTATATTAAGTTCTTGAATTACTTAAATTATCTATTAGCTAAAATAATATAAATGACATGAACAATTGATAAAATAGGTAACTCCTGATGACACTTAAGTATAAATATTAAGTTAATATAGTAATCAAATTTTATTTTTGAATATGTAATTAAATTCTATCTATTGTGTAATATATATTTTGTAATTTAATGACAATAATTATACTACAAACTACAATAATTTCAATTAATTGTCCTATATAATATGTGTAAGTTAAAAAATAAAAAATAAATTATTTCATAGTTAAAATGTGTTATTTTTTCTTCTTATTTTTCAAACATATTGGACAAAACCATTTTCCCTTGGGCTTGATAATTAATTTGACACATGTAAAATGAAACCATTCAACAGGACACTAAAATAATAAAAGTACAAAATTACTATATATACAAATATATTATGTATATTATATACATAATGGTGATAGTTTAAAATAAATGTCTATATAAGTAAAAGTAATGAATGTATAAATAATTATTAAATTAAAATTATAATTAAAATGCTTACATCTGGATTATCACAGCCAATCATTTTAGCATATGAGACTTGGGTGCATGAACAATAAGTTGGTTCATTTGGATCAACAGGCATGTCTATTACTTCCGGGGATTGTACAACTCCAGCTCCAACATCAGTACGGGTCTCTACCACAACACTGGCTACGCTATTGGTAGGGTTTATCGGATTAGAAACAGCACTGACTGAAGATGTTTTGGTTTTCTTCACTTGTAGTATAGTTAATTTCTTTGTCATTATTCTTACGTCCACCTGAAAGTGACACGCATAAAGAAATTGTCGCACACATAAACACATTAGCATCATAATAAAATATAATTCAGAACACCTACATTTCGGTAAACTTTCCTCTTCATATCTTGAAGTACTGGAGGCTCTGTCTTGCATTTCCTCTTCAAAACGTGTCAACTCTGAATCTAATTTCTGAATATATTCATCCACCTGAAATATCATTATTAATTATAGGTATTTATTATAATTATTATTATATAATATTGTACATTGTAGTAGAACAATAATTCAAATGTTATGTGAATAACTAAAAAACAACATACCAATTCATAAGTTTGATTAGCCAATTGAACTTTATCATCGGCATATTCTTTTGCTTTATTGAATTTACGCTGTATTTTGTTCATTTTTTCTATCTTTTTGCTTCCGTGGTAGATATCGATATTTGACAAAAAATCGTTCGACAGTTTATCAATGTAGCGCATCTCTTCTTGAGATCTCCCGCCGAGCTCTCGCATCAAAGCGAAATTACGTTTTAACTCCACCGGAAGGTTCCCCAAACCTAAAATATCAATCTATTAGTATTTCGTCGGAATTCAAAACCAAAAAGAGAGCTTACTGTCAAGATATTCGTCCACGTATGGTGCTGATGCCATTATTGTTGGTCGATAATTATTATAGGTAGTAGCAAAAGATGAAAAAAACCCGTTTGTAAACAGCAACAACGATCCGGACTTTGTCGCGTATTAGTAATACTTAGAACACGAAATGTACCTTAAAAAATGTTTTCTGTCGATTTAATGGGATAGATAACACGACAAACGCGAAACGATTAAAGATGTAAGTAATACGACGATACGTAAATTGCAAACGTTTACGGGAAATCGTGATTTTTTCGTACTTCAATTTGTAAGGCAACAATACACGACCACAGACGCGTATAAACAAAATACACAATAGACGTACAAGTCTTACGACAAGCTTTGTATACACAATATGTCGGACACTCGGACTTGGCGACTGGCAACACAGCGCTAACGATTTTGATTTACCGGTTGGACCGCTGCAATAAAAGTGATAAAAGGGACCGAACCTCAGCAGCTGTAGCTCTATCGATTCGTCGTGCTAACGTGGCTACGTTGGACCGCGTGTCCGTGTTGATGTTGAAGGAAGAAAAAATATTTACATTATATTATTATTTTTAATACGTCATGTACTTACATTTCTTTTGGCCGGGAGATCGTTCTACACATTTTCTGCGGGACGCCGTGACGGAGTCGTTACCATGACGTCATCACCTCTACTCTACTCAACGACCGAAAAGGTCATACCGATTTCTATACCGTTGTTAACAGTTATGATGGAACGGGGGTGGTGGAGGTTGTGTTGTTGTGGAGGTGGAAGAGCGGTGCTTTTCAGTAGGCGTAGCCCGAACCATAATCGCGGTGTTCCGATCGTGCTGCCGGCAAACAAAACACCGTAATACAGATAAGAGTCTCCTTGGTGTTTCGTTGTCGCCCCGCCGCCGACTCGTCCAATCTAACGACGTATTCGAGCTGATGTTCAAGTAGACCATATCGTTACGTATGACGTATCGGTCTTATAACAAACTTATAACAAAATATTTGGAGGTTCAATGAGAAGTACGTTCCGATTATGGTCATATCTTTTTTTGGTTTTTATCAATAATACTGTGTGGGCTCCGCCAAAATACAAATGTTAACTGACAATATATTACTGATTGATTACATCATTTTAAATTTTTGATATAAATTAATACTTATACTTTAATACTGATTTTCTTGTTTTTTAGATTTCAATTTGAAAGTTCATAATGTAATTGATTTCTTTTGAAATGTTACTGAATAAAAAAAAAATTTGAACATGTTTATGACAGCAATAAAAGGAAAAGAAGTGGCTAGTACACAACATTTAAATCTAACCTGTGACCCTAGTATGTTTTATAATAGGGTATTAGTATTTCATACAGCTGTTATGAAGTCTGTCTATCAGTGTTGGGAAGAAACTTAACTTAAGTTACAAGTTACTATAAGAAATTACTTTGCAAGTAATTTGATGGTAATTTAATTACATTTTATTGTAACATGTTATTTGAGTTACTTTTTTGTAATAATTATTACTAAATTAATAGTAGATACTGAACGTACCACTTTGATTTGATCAAGTATTTTTCTTATTATTCTTAATAAATATTAAAAAATTAAATTATTATAAATTTTTCTAAAATTAACGCATCCCCCATTCAGGAGACGTGTTTTTTTATTAAATTTTTGTCTTAAAAAAACATCTTAAAACGACATTTATAAAACATTCCAAAAAAAAAGACGACCTTATATTTTCCTGTTAAAATTACAAACAATTTTAACTATTTTTAATTATTTTATTAATTTTAATTATTTAATAGATTTCTCTACCTTTATTATAAGTGACTGGTTTCAAATAGTGTATAAAAATAAT